>NC_141023.1:38917500-39177500 GCF_052040795.2 Danio rerio | reverse complement strand
TGTTTCAACGCTATTTTGTTTTTAAGATGACTGAAATTACAGTTTTAGGTTCAGTTCAATAATCTAATTGTCACTGTGTCATTACCACTAGAAGTATAACTATCAGTTTTGGCAGTCAGTCATCAGACACAATAACATTTTTTCTAAATCCTCAGATTCCATTGATTATTGAAAGTTCAGATAATGCATAAATCTCCATTTTCAGAAATTGACTGGTTTTATGGTCCATGGAAACATATACAAATACAAAAAAAAGACAATTTTTTTCTGGATGTACAATGTATAGTGATGTATTTGTTATTGAAAAAAAAATGGCTGCATAAAATAAAAAGACCATTTTCAGACATTTGGTTTGCCTTTTTTGACAACACAACATCAATGTTTCACTTCAGATACATTAACAAATAAAATCCGAGATAGGATTTAAGATGACTTTTAAAAACCACAACAATTGAAAATCTTTGTTATTCTGACCTTTCTGCGAGAAAAATATATATATCACAATATATAAATATTTTTCCTTTGGCAAATTGAAGACATTTTATCAGTATTATGCAAATGTATGTAGTGTTTTTAGGCAAAAGTACCTGTAGACTCATCAGCAGCAAGGATGCCTTTGCCAGGGGCCACAATCCTCTGAGCAATATCGCTCAGCTCCTTCTTCTGCTCTGGAGTGAGGAATGGGTAAGCGTGAGGCATCTTGACTCTAAATGGAGAAATTGTAGGAAAACACAATTACATAATTTCTCAGATTCAGAAAGTCGAATAACATTAAACCACGTACAAACCACAACATTATAAAATAAATAACAGCTAATCACGTGACTGGTTAAATAAACACCAAGGAGGCTTGGCAAGGATTCAGATAAGGGTGTGTACTCTAAAACTGAGCTGAAAACTGTGATTTTTCCTTCGAATAACATCATCTGGTCATCGAGCTAGTGATGCAACGTGTCCTTGAAGCGCAAACGCGAATGACCTCCTCAGGCTCACCGACTGATAAACGGAAATACGACGAGCAAACGACTACTTATACTTGCTTTAGCTTATACTCCAGAGATGTTGTTTATTAAAAAAACACTTACCAGTTAAAAATAAAATACGAGAATGCGATGGATTCCGGACAACACTCACGGATCAGCCTCGACCACGTTAATAAGTTGCAGTAAAGGAAGGAAATCATCAAGCATTTTTACACAAGAGAACAGTTTGACCAATCAGAACGAGAGGCACGTTTTGCTGGGCAGCGGGATTGGTTGCTGTGCTCAGGAAGGCGGGTATAAGAAGACGTAATAAAAAAGGGAGTGGCTTGATTACAATGTGAGGCGGGGCGTGTGTTCTTGATACGTGACAAAATTCACATGCTGGAAACAGAGGATGTTGCGTGGATGGAAATCAATTCGTTTGACCTTGGCTGGCATCATGAGTGTGCAGTTACTCAGTCATGTGGCGTATTTTAGGAATGATGAAGGAATGAATGCAGAATGAATGAATGCTGATAACATTGTTTGCCAGTTCACTGTAGACTGAAGAGCAGCTCCACAAGAGGCCTCTTCACACTCCAGTAACAAACCTCTAACACCCCCACTCAAATTGCATTCAACCAAAGGCCACATTAAATATAGACAATAATTTTATGATCCAGCTGGGAAGGTTTTATTTGGGTAAGAGGGTCTGAAAAGCCTCTTTAATATGTTAAATGTTTAATAAAGCTGATGAACATTATTAGTTCACGCTAAAATAACAAATTTTCAGTGTTTTTGGTTATTCTGTATCTAAACATGATAATTAATAATAATTATAATGAATAAAACATGTAACAACAGCAAATAGATCAATTAAATGCATTTAAATAATAAATATTTATATACATATTTTGTAAAAGCACAGAACAGGATGCTTTTATTAGTTTGAAGAATAAATTCATTGGCATATTTTATTGTAGTATTTGTTTAACATTTTAGTTTTTAACGAATAATACTATTTCTATTAATAAAAATACATAAAATGATGGAACAGCAGTGTGTAAGGAAATGCAAAAATTTATATATATATATATATATATATATATATATATATATATATATATATATATATATATTACACACACATTACTACATTTTTAAATAATAGAAATTATAACAATAATAATAATAAATGATAGATGGTGTTGCATTATTATTATTGCTATCACAAATATTTTAGGTTTAAAATGACATTATTACAATCATTATTATTCTTTCTTTTAATCTTTTGAAACGAGCAATGTACATCAAACTCATGCAACAGTAAAGCAAATGCATTAGAAATAAAAGCAAATGCAAAACAAAGACATCAGAACATAGTCAGTACAGCAAAAACAATACAGTGCTCAAGATTTACACTTTATAAATCCTCCAAAAATAACAGAAATCATGTTTTGTTTTTTTGTTTTTTACCGTGTAGCTGGATGAGTGAGCAAGAGATACTCCCCGAATGGAGGCAGAGGAGGTCTGGACCGTCTGTGACACCCGTCTTCTGCCAGGTGACCTGTATTTATTCAGCTGCCATGACCTTTGACATTACATGGGTTTGGCTAATCTTAGCAGCGGGCAAACCCACGATGCAATCTGAGAAGGGCGACGGGACATTCATGTACACTGGCATTCAGCAAAGAAAGGTTAAAGAGAAAGGCACTCAGCGGCATACACTAGGCACATGATAATTCATGCTGCTACATGCACAAACTGCATCATGCATTCATATTAATTCCAATGAAGCAATAATGGCCTTCAGGGCTCTAGAAATGAAGGCAATGTTCTGAATAATATGATTTTTGTCTTTTTATCACTTCATACACTCTCCATATGAACATCCTCAGACCATGAGATTACGGTCATCAGAAAAGAGATCAACTGTCATGAGATCTCCTGTCATGACCTTTCATCTCTCAAATGTCTGCTATACATAATCACTACAATCAGCAAGAGCTTATGAAGACACAGAGGACATAAAACAGGGTACATAAAGGAATGAGGGAAATTCAATACCTTGTATGACCTTTTTTTAAGTCTCTTTCTATACATTTTAAGAGTTTAAGGACATTTTAGGTTTTAACTGGCACCACTGGCAATGTTTTTAACTTGTATTATATTTACTAAAAACTGATTGTAAGAAACTAATCCTCAACTAAATCAGTCATCATATATTGAATACAAAGCGCCAATAACAGTAGGGATAACAGTGTTGCCTTGGTTACTGCAGTAAACAAAGCAGCGTGAGGTCAAATCAAGTAGGATTTTAATTATCGTTTATTTCATGAACTACACAGCACTTCAATATTCAGATTTAATACAGGCTTTAACATATTCAATTCAATTCTTCTTTATTTCTGAAGCACTTTTAAAATGCAGATTATAAAAGCAGCTTAACATAGACGTTCTAGTAAATTGCAATTGAAACTGTGTCAGTCCAGTTTTCAGAGTTAAAGTTCACTTTAATTCAGTGTGGTTTAAGTTTCACTGCTAAAAGTCCAAACACTGAAGAGCAAATCCATCAATGCACAGCTCCCAAACAGCTATACATTTTATAATAAAAAAAAATTATGAAATTTAATAGCATGTAAAATAGCATTTAAGATTTTTCAATACTTTTTAAGGGCCATACATTTCTCTAAATTGATTGATCAATTTGTAGTACTTTTGCAGACCTCTGTGGACATCGAGTAGAAGGCCTGTCTTAAGAAGTGTAGAAACAGCAGATTAGTTGAATATTTTTGCAATGTTTATACTTGTAACCCTGGATTATAAAATCAATCATGTGTTAAGTTTTGTTTAATATTAATATTTATATAGCATCAGAAAGTTGAATAGGTAAGCGTCAAATATTTATTCAAATACAATTTGAAAATCTAAAATCAGAGTTAAAAAAAAAAACAAAATATCAAGAAAATCACCCTTAAAGATGTCTAAATGTAGAGCTTAGCAATACATATTGCTAATAAAAATAGTTTTAATTAATTATTAATATAGTTTAAGTTTTTGCAAAATATGACATATATACTTGATAATTTTTTTTTACAATGTATTTTGGTTATTGGCAAAAATATACTTGGTTTTGTGCTCCAGGGTCACATATTGTTAAGATACTCTGGTGTACAAGATACACTACCAATCAGAAGTTTTTTTTTTTTTTTTTTTTTAAGAAAATTATTCTGTTTATCAAGGTGGCATTTATTAAATGTAAAAAAAAAAAAAAAAAAGTTAAATTGTTGAATATTTATTACAATTTCAAATAACTGCTCTCTTATTGCATGTAGTTTTATATGAAGTTATTACTTCGGTCATTATTGCTTTTATTACCATCACCATTAATAAGGATATTTTTAATAACAGTAGCAATAATAATAATATTAATAAGTTTTATTAAAGTGATTTGTGGAGGATTTTGTGACTGAAGACTGGATTAATGAAGCTGAAAGTTCATCATTAAAATCACTGGAATGATTAAATTAAATAATAAACTACTTTTGAACAGTTATTTTATAGTGCAATAACATTTCACTATTTTACTATTTGTACTGTATTTCTGATTAAATAAATGCAGCCTTAGTGAGCAGGAGAAGCTTATTTAAACATTTTAAAATCCTACTGACCCCAAACTTTTGACCAGTAGTGTACATGGAAAATAATGTCAGACATGTTTTATAAGTAAATCCTGCAACACTTTTTTGTACAAAACTTGTACACTTGTACTTTTACTAAAAGTACTTTTTGTAGTCCTTTTAAATTTAATTTAATTCTTTGAATAGTTTAATTCCTCTTTGGAATTAAACTTTGCTTAGCTTTGCTTATAAAATAGCATGTTTCAAGCAGTAAACAAAGAGAAATCAAGGCTAATATATATATTTCATTTATAATAAATAAATGAAAAGAAATATGAAGGAAATCTAAAATAAAATAAATTCATCATACACTCAGTAATCAATATATAATAATAACAATACTTTAAACAAATTCATTTTTGCAGGAAATCTTTAATTTTAAATCTACACATTTACAAAAATAACATATTTCTATATATAAAATAATTCATACAAAAAAGGACTATGGTGACTGTGACACAGAAAGATTATGTAAATCACAGTAAACTGGCTGTTGGCATTAAAATATGGCCTCATCCATAACAGTACATGACATAAAACATTATTATAAACATATTGTTAGATCATATTTCATATATAACAATCAAAATGATGGCCTGTCAATAATATACACTTTCATCATTACACTAGATACCACACAAAAAAGTTATGACAAGGGTTATTTAGTGAATCAAAGTGGAACAATGCGTGTAAACTACTGATGGTTCATGTTCAATTGAAAGTAAAATGTAGTCATTTAGAGCTTTTTGTGGCATAAAATCACAAGAAAGGCACCAGACATGTTCAGATTCCATTTCAGACAAAACAATGATAAAGTTTTAGCTTTAGAAGAGTAAAACAAATAAAATCTGTATTTGGCAAAATGAAAAAAAAAAGTTTTGATTTGATAAATGCTAAAAAATAACAAAATATAAATGCTCTAAATGACTTTCATTTCAATTCCTATAAAATGTTTAAACAAATATTAGCATACCAATTTTCAAATGCTCAATTTTTCCATATATGACAAAAATAATTATTGATTTCTGACTAAGACTATATAAAATACATAAATGAAAACATTTGTAAACAGACCTTTGTGCTAAAATGTAAAAATCTATGTTTTAAAAGTTTATGGCACTGAAAGCCATACACAGTATAAAAGAGATTAATTGACTTTACTTTAAAACAAGGGAGTAAATCCATTGCATTAAAAATATTACTTAGTAAAATAGATGGCTGTATTATTGTATATGATGACATGAGACACCAATACCACTGTTTTTTCATTGCAAATCTTTAAATAAGTTAAGTGAACGTAACAGTTTTAAGTTACAACAGAATTATTTACATTTTTACTTACAAGTAAAATCAACTTTAAGGCAATGGATTTACTAAATTTTTCAAGTAATCACTATCCTAGAGCTACAACTATATATAAAAACCCTTACCTTAGTGCTCTGCAATTTTGTAATGCTTGTGTACTTACAGCACTTTTTATGACAAAAGTATGTCCAATAACTCTCATATGACACTTTAGTAAGAGAAAAATAGTTATAGAAAGTCATGTTTGAAATTTTCATGTAAGATTTTTCATTTCTTCAATTGCTCTGATTTGTTGAAGATGCTGTAATATTTCCCAAATGATGCAAACGTAACAGAACGATGAGAGTTTTAGCGTAAAACATGCTCAAGTATCACATGGAGTTTGTAAGGCATCTTTTATAGTGAGGTGGGTGGGCATCTTCCTTCTTCCCTCCACTTTTCTATTTAAACTTGATCTCGAAGCAGATGCAGTTGATGGAGTCGCACTCTGGCGGTTGACAAGTACAGGCGCAATCCATCATGGTACACTACATAAAAAATTAATAAATAATAATAAATGTAAGTAAATAAACAAAGGTCAACACAAACATGCTGAGGGTTATTGTCATGAGTGTATAATTCACAAAGACGTATGGAAATGTTGTAGATCTACTGAGATTTTAATGAACACAGAAAAGCAAATGCACATGAATGTTAACACTGATGAACCAGAACCCAGAACCAAAGAAAGAAGTGTATGTAAAATATTCAACAAAACAAGAAAAAAGTATGTTTGTTTGTTGGTTCATTTATTTATTGCCATGGCTTATGGCTAGGGCCAGACAGAATCTGCAGACATTTTTTGCTATTTCTGCTAAGAATTTTGGTAAAAATCTGTAGATTTCTGCTGAATTTTTTTGAGATTGTTATGACTGAAACTTTAATATGTGAAATAAAAAATTATATATTTTTAAAGTTTTTTTAATATTTAAAATGCAAATCCAATTAGATTCACGTTATTTTTGGAAACAAAGCAAGTCTCTCAAAAAAAATCTCTACTAAGAGACACTGCATTGACACTGCATTGTACATAAATCAGATGAACATTTTCATTTTAGTCAATAATTTTACTGTAATAAATTTAAAAACTGAATATAGATTTACACACATTTACTCAAGTAAATAAACAGGACTAATGATGGGCTGAAAATCTGCGGAGTTCTGCGCGCGCAGATTCTGGGTGGGCCTATATGGCTACTTCATAGCCAGATTATAGCTAAAAATATGTTACAACAACTTCATAATTAAATAAGACATGATACAAGAAAATATATTAACAAAAACAAAACATTTTACAGAAACAGGCAAGTCATCATAACCTTGACAATTCTAAGGTTTATATTTGTTTTTGTTCATATTTTTGAGGATGTTAGAATTTGTGGACTGTTTGAGTTCTGAAACTTGAGTTCTGATATAATGTGTTGTCTTATATGTTTCTTGTCTACAACACAACATGAATTTAGTGGTCAAAAAGATCAGTGACTACCCCAGATCAAATATTTTGTAGTTTAAATCCAAATTGAAGTTTAAAAAGTTGATATAATAATAATGTGACAAAAATAACAATAATAATGTGAATGGATAAATCGTTTATAATAAATATTGCAATATTAATCTAAACTGTAATCATTTACAGAAACTTTACAGAAAAAAACAATAGTATTTGGATGCTGCCTTTATGATGCAAGCTGAGATTGCATTACTCAGCGATGCAACGTCAGGCACAATGCACTCAAATGGAGCGAGTGACGTCACTGTGACGATTCTACTTGTTTTCATTTTCAGTCACAAGATGGCGCCAAACAGTTAAGCTCTGTGGACTAACAGATTAGTATATACAGCTGAATTCAAAATGATTCTTTCTCCTGTGAAATTATTATTATTTTTAGATTTTCCAAGTGCTGTTTAACGAAAAATATTTTTTTCCAATACATTTTTAAACATAATAATTTTATTAACTAATTTCTAACAACTTTTTTGTTTTTATCATAGTGTCAGTGAATTTTTTTTTTTCCGCAAAATATGAGTAGTATTCAGCTTGAAGTGCAAGTTTAAGTTTACCTAGGTTAATTAGGCAATTTCTGTTAATTAGGCAAGTTATTGGATAACAGTAAAGATTTCTTAAGGGGCTAATAATATTGACCTTTATGATTATTTTAAAAGATTTTAAAAGTGCCTTATTTCATCCAAACTAAAACAAATAAGACTTTCTTTAGACAAAAAAAGGAAATACTGAGAAAAATTACTCAGTAAACATCTGAAAAAGAATAAAAATATCCCATGAGGGCTAATAATGTTTGTATAAAACTGTACATATGATTATATTAACAAACGATCAAGATGATTTAAAGTACCCGAATGAGCCTGAATGACCAATCAGAATCAAGTAAACTAACATGAAGTAATATTAGCAAACAATGCACAATTGTATGAGCTTCATTCTGTTGTTAAACACAAAAGAAGATACTTTGAAAAATGAAAAAATAAAAACACAATGGAGGTCAATGGCCAACACACTTCAATGTAACTTCTTTTGTGTTCAACAAAAGACAGAAACTCAAACAGGATCGAAACAAATGGAGGAGGAGTAAATGATGACGGAATTTATATTTCTGGTTGAATGATCCCTTTAAGCAATTCAGATCTTTCTTAGCTTTTAAAAAATATCTTATAATTTCTGAGAATTTGTGTCAGGTGGTAAATGTGCGAGGAAGATTAATCACACAGTGTGTAATGCAAGAAATAGCTCATGTGGGACTTACATTAGGAGAAGGACAGGAGTTGTCTAGACAGGATCTCAGAGATGGAGGACGACAGTCACATGACTGTGCACACACTAAACAGTACTCGCACGGAGAGAAACCCGCACAGCAGTCTGAACACCGAGGATCACATTTAGCCTGCAATTGGAGAGAGTCCTTACATAACAGCAAAATCTGACAGTGAAAGTCAAATTGCCTTTTAGAATAATGCAGCTGTGAAACATGTATACTTGAATGAGCCTTATAAATATAGTAACCTAGGGCAGCACAATATATCAAAATTATTGTTATCGCGATAATAGTACATGCAGCATCCATATCACAGAGGACAGTGCAATAAGTTAACTTAACTTTATGTGTGTGTGCTACATGCATTTATTTATTCAAATCTGACCAATCACATGGGGCCTTTACTATCGGTATCCCCACTACTTTAGTAGGAGGTATAGAGCTGAAAATAAACACTTATGCTAGTGACAAGAGATGAAAATGACTACAGCCTATCGGATTCAGAATTTCCTCTAAGGTTTTCTGTTATTTGTGTTGTTTTAGTTTTTTTAGATTTAATTAGCACAGAAAAAAAATTATTACCTATTACCGATCTATTATTGATTATTAAAATATCTATTATTAAATATCTATTTTATTTTAGTATGATCATAACACATAGATTTATGTATATAAAAATGTATTGCTGATAAAAGAGTGTTTTAAAGTATCATAAGAAATTTCATTATCACAACACTCAACAATATTGCATATTTTCCTAGTATTGTGCAGCTAATATACATTACACCTACAACCCAAATTCTGAAAAAGTCAGGATGTTTTTGTAAAATGCAATAATATTTTCATTTAATGCAATTATTACAATACAAAAAAAATCAATGGTAAAAACACACTCTAAAATAAAGCTGAGACAGAACAGAAGCATGTTTAAATGCCTTTGTGTCAATGGTTCTGGTCTGCTCAGAGATTGAGACAGAAATTTCTTTGGATTGCCTGAATATTTTCACATTATTATTTATGAGTAGTTGGGGAATGACATAATTATTTTCTTCTTTTATACCCACACATGTATTACCAGTTCAAAAATAAGCCATAAATAAATAAATAGATAATTAAATAAATATGAACAATTACATGAAGGATTCAACATGAGAACATTGTATCAAATCACCATAATATTAAATTACATTTTGTATTCAATCAAATCAAAATCAAATGCATTGTGAATCTTACAAAACAGATTAGTTTGAATATTCTATAATCTTTTTATTTGCCGTCCCAACGTTTATGTTGCAGCCATCACCATGTTTACATTTACAAAATGCATTTAGCAAAATTGTAAGTGTATTTGTAAATTAGTACTTTTATCAATTTCATAAAATTTTTTGAGTAAAAGAACATGAATGAATTACAGAATTCTTGCATTTTACAAAAAGCCCAGATTTCCTTTCATTTTTGGAATTGTGGAGAATCCAGTTTGTATTCGAATGGGCCTTTATATAGTGTATAACAACAACTTTATTTGTTTACTCAGTTTGGCTCACAGAATGGTTTTATACAGCTTCTTTAGAAAGAAGAAGTTAAAATAATGAAATACCTTGAGGCAGTGATGACACCACAGCACGACTGCAAGAAAAACCATATAGAGTCCAACCGAAATCATGATGATGGCAGGCAGCGGGATGGGGAGATCCCACACTGGAACAGCCTGACAACACAAACACAGGTTGAAACAGTACCAAAAATGTGGACCTGAGTATTAAGACTGCATTACATGTAAAAGCACTGGTGTCAAACAGTTCTTCGAATCACAAAGCACTCTTCTCAAAAAGTACCTGAGGATAGTTTAAAGTTACTCTGGAAATTTGTTTGAAACATTTGAAGACATAAAAAAAAAATTGGTATCTTAAAACAATGCTAACAATGGGCCTTTTGAAACTTTTCCCCAAATTATCAGTTTATAAATGAATCTAAACTTATTCGTGGCATAATAATGATCAAATTGAATCTCCAAAATGTTTTTTAGTGCAATTTGAGGGTTTATATTGGTCAAATATCAGATATCTTTACAATTTCAATCTTTTCAATTTCTCCATCTAAATGAGGACACGTGTGAACTTATTGTTTTTGGTAAAAAAGGGTCGGATTCTAATAAATGCTTCTTGGAAAAATACGTTCCTCTGTAAAAAGTCTTGGTGCTATTTTTGACTCTGAGATAAAATTTGATCGCCAAATTAATGCGGTTGTCATTTTCAGCGACTTGGAGAAGGTTGCCTTCATCTCTTCTCGTCTTGATTCTTGTAACGCATTGTATCTGGGTGTAAATCAGGCATCTCTCTCTCTCATCTGCAGCTGGTCCCGAACTCAGCTGCCAGGCTTTTAACTGGCACAAAAAAGAGAGCAAATCATACCTGCACTGGTTTTCCTACACTGGTGCCCAATCCAGGGTAGAAATCAGTACAAAATATCGTTATACGTTTTAAAAGCCTTCAATGACCTGGCCCCTGAGAATATTTCCGAGCTTATTAACATACATCAACCCGTGAGATCTCTTTGCTCTAAGGATCGACTCTATTTGACAGTTCCACGATCATGCATGAAATGTCGAGGCGATAGAGCTTTTCAGTAGCAGCTCCAAGACTGTGGAATGATCTTCAACTCTTCTTAAGAACATCTCCTACTTTTGAGTCTTTTCAGGTCACTGAAAACACACTTATTTTCTTTAGCTTTTAATCATGTCTTGTGAGTTTATGTATTTTGGCTCCTTGTATGTTTGCATGTATTATGTGTTTTATGTACAGCACTTTGGTCCCCATTGTAATTGGTTGAAAGTCCTCTAGAAATAAATTGACTTGAGTTGAGTTAAGTTTACTGGCTACCAAAATAATGAAGATTTTCAGACATCTGAAGGTGTTCACAGTTAAAAAATGTAGCAACGCATTTAAAATTACAGACATAAAAATTTAATAAAAAAAAAAAACAGATAAAACTAACTGTTGGGTTAGAAATCATATTTTTAAATAACTTGTAATTTAATTTGATTGGGTTATGGGACATCTGCCTTTAATTGCAGGCCCATAGATGAAAGGTGGTTATTTTTTCACAGACAAATGTTTATTTTTCAAATACAATTTTTTACATGTGGCGACGCAGTGGCGCAGTAGGTAGCACGTTCGCCTCACAGCAAGAAGGTTGCTGGGTCGCTGGTTCGATCCTCGGCTCAGTTGTGGCGTTTCTATGTGGAGTTTGCATGTTCTCCCTGCGTTCGCGTGGGTTTCCTCCGGGTGCTCTACCGTCCAAAGACATGTGGTATAGGTGAATTGGGTAGGCTAAATTGTCCGTAGTGTGTGTGTGTATGTTTCCCAGAGATGGGTTTTGGCTGGAAGGGCATCCGCTGCGTAAAAACTTGCTGGATAAGTTGGCGGTTCATTCCGCTGTGGCGCCCCCGGATTAATAAAGGGACTAAGCCGACAGGAAAATGATTGAATGAATATTTTTACATCATATACCATTAGAAAAATGTTTCAAATTAAAAAGTGGGACCTACTATCATTTATTAAGCAAATAACAAACTGACCAGCACATTCAACTGTCGTCAGTCAGAATTTGGCCATTCGAATAATTAAAATTTAAAATATAACAACAACAACAATCACAATCTTTCTAGCCTCTCTTGTAAAAGTGCTTCACACATTTTTTTGATTGGTCATGTTTTCTTTCAAGTAAAAGGTCCAAGTTCAACTTGTCAAATGTTTTCTCTATTTAAAAACAATACAGTAGCGAAAGAATACTTCACAAATGTCAGGTGTTTTCTTGCACAGCTGGATGTTGAACTCATGAAAAATAATTGTTTGCATTGGCCAAAACTGATTACCTGAAGTCACACCAGGAATCTGCTTGGTCTTCAAGCCTTTTCAATGTGTTATTTTTACTATTTATGCATAGCAGTCAATATAGGACAATGAGCTCATGAATGGGACAAACTCTGGACCCTGTCAGTAAGGGGTGGGTCTTTCTGAACTCCCCTGGCTACAGGCCTGAATTATAAATGAACTACAGTGAGTTTTCAGCCTGGACACGTTTATTGAATTGGCTAACAAAATTAGAAATGTAGGTTCCTAATGTACATGTTTATAAAACTGTTCCTCACTGGACTTGAACCCTTTTGTGGTCAACTCCTCTCTGCGTCTCAAGTCCACTAACATACATGGTTGGTGAGTTAACTGGACAAACTAATAACAGCGGGAAAGCCGTCCACATGGAGGTGAGCGGTCAGCTGGTAAGCTTAAAAAGGAACTGTCTCATATCGCCCTGTATCTTTTGCTTTAAAGATGAGATGCAATTTTCAGATTGAGTCTATGCTGTAAAGTTAACTTATGTCATAGATATTATAATAGAATGTATATAACAGCTAAGTATAAAAACAGAAAAGCATTTGTGCTGCCCATTACATTAACGTTACTAACCACTGTTTAAACTTAAGTGAAGTTACATGTCTGAGGTCATAACTTCTTTAATTCTACGTTACTAGAGCAAAAAAAGTAGTCAGTAACGTTATGCCAACTTTTACAGTCATTTTAAACATGAATATCCGTGTTTCTAGTTAAGCACATAATCTCTGATAGGTAAACAAATATAATGTGTGTACATCCCACAACGCAGATGTGCCGAGTAACGTTATACGCAGAATAACGTTCATTTACACACATGTTGATGTTCAAAATGTTGCAGTTTAGACATGTAACAAACACAAAGCAGTCGTACATACCATTATGACGTCGCTGCATCACCCGTGCAGATGACTTGGTTTTCAATTATCAGGAGATTTCTTTACTTTGATTAACCCTGATATTTACTCTGGTGAGCACATTACTTTTGGTGAGACTGGCCAAACGTTGTCGTAGCAACAAAGATATGACTTGACTTCCTGTGTTTGTACGGCGACTTGGAAGGAACAAACTCGTAGTGGCAAATTAGGTATTCGTATTCTCAGTAGACGTAAGTTAAAGGATGAACATGGATGCATTGAATTACATTTTATGCAATTCTTAATATTACATATAGTATTTTTTTACACAAAGCGATTAATTGTTGTAAATAAAATTCAAACTAAAATAAATTGAAGCTAGGGTGTAACGGTGGCGCAGTAGGTAGCATGATCGCCTCACAGCAGGTCGCTGGTTCGATTTTCGCCTGGGTCAGTTGGCATTTCTGTGTGGAGTTTCCTCCACGTACACCGGTTTTCCCCACAGTCTAAAGACATGTGCTTTTGACTTTATTCTTCAATGCAGAAGTGCACCTTTTTTGCGATTGTTTTAGACTTCTGATTCAGGTGCCTATGGGAGAAATTATAGGAACAATAAACAGCTGAAATCGCCAAAAACTTGCTCTACAGACAAGTGTTTGCATGACTATGCACACAAAATAGAATAATATTATAAAATATAAGTTTGCACAAAGCAGCAAAAGGAGCTGTTTTTAATGTCTGAGAATGAATGGAAGTGAATCTGGAAGTTTTCAGCCAAAATGATTCAAATGGCTGCGCCCGTTTGTTCAATGAGAATAATGAGAGTGTGTGGATGTTTCCCAGTGATAGGTTGCAGCTGGAGGGCACCCGCTGTGTAAAACATATGCAGGATAAGTTGGGGGTTCATTCCGCTGTGGCAACCCGGATTAGTAAAGGGACTAAGCTGAAAAGAAAATGAATGAATAAATTAATGAAAATTTAAAAATAGGTGACAGTGGTTCATTGGTTAGCACTGTCGCCTAACAGAAAGAAGATGGCTGGTTCGAGGATTTAATGCAAGAATGGGTGGTAAGAAAATTCGGGACCATACAGATTAGATGAAACAATGCAAATCACCTCAGTCTTACATTAAGGAAATGTAAATAAAAAATGTTGGAAAGTCACAAACACATCCAAAACAAAACTGATGGCTAGGAATGCGGTAAACATATCAGTGACATAATCAACTAAATTAAAAAAATGTCCTGTCAGAGCAGACAATGGGATTCAGTGGTATATAGAATTCATGTTAAACCAGCTTAACTTGTATAATGTCAACTTAATGTGCTGGCAGAGAGTGTGATTGTAAAGCAACTCAAGGTCACTTGAATTACTTCACTGCAGTGTTGTCTGTCCATAACCAAAGATGAGTATACCTTTAAAGGATTTGAAACACTCAAGATTAAAAGGACACCTATTATGCTTCTTTATAGAATATATCAAATAAGTCTAAGTGTGCCCAGAATGTGTCTGTGAAGTTTCAGCTCAAAACAACCATCAGATTATTTATTATAGGCCTACCCTGCTGGAAATTTTAGGGTTAGTGCTGTTTTGCGCCTGTGGCTTTAAATGCAAATGAGCTAGTTTGTTTTCTTAGCATTTCCAATGTCTGGAGACCCAGGGCCTACTTACACTATGCTATCTGAACTGTGCACTGGCCCGTTTCACGGATCGTTTGAGAAGTGTGAGTGCGCTGAACTGGGCTCAAACACGGTTCACTTGGCCGGCCCTGGCCCAGTTGGAAGAGGTGGGCCTGAGCGCGGTTCACTTGGGCTTTGGCGCGGTACGCTTGTAGTGTGAGTGCAAAGCGCCCCAAAGCCCGAAACTGAAAGCGAGACGTGACATTGAAGGGACTATTTCATATGAATTTAATAATCAATACTGTTCAGTGATCGCAAACTGCCGTAGTTTATTAAAGACGCAAACTCCTCACTGCACGACAGCTGCGCGCCTTCAGCAGACCTCCTCATTCTTGCTGTAAGAGGGCTTTATGATTGTTTATGAGCGTTAAAAGTGGCGGATCTGTTCGGTGAAATATCTGACTGCGTGTCACTGCATCCCTAAGCACTGTTTGGGGAAATATTTGACTGCATGTCACTGCATATCAAACCGACTGAAATGATATAACTAGAGAAATGTCCACTGTGCTAAGTGAGAGCACTTCTCACTGAACAGCGCAGCATCGATGACGTAAGCGTGCCCAGGCCTGATTGTGGTGTGAGTGGGGGCCGTTGGGGCAGACGATAGAGGGGACAAGTGTGCTTTGGCCCGGTTTGAGGCAACTGTACCTAGTGTGGGTACGGCCCCAGCCTCAGATGCCAGGATAAGCACAGCACAATGACAGTCAGATACTGATGAAGCCGACACCCAGTCACAAATACTAACATTTAAACTGAACCAGGATGTTTCCAAATGTTTTTTTTTCTGAAATGATGAATGAATCACACAAAACGGTGTACAAAGTTCAATAAATTCATATCCAGCATATGTTTTTAAGAGGATGCCTTTTCAGCTGCAAGCCAGTAGGCCTACTGGGAAATACCTATACAACTCTCACATGAACACACATACACTACGGCTTGTTTAGCTTATTCAATTATACAGCATGCATTTGGACTGTGGGGGAAACCGGGGCACAAACATAGGGAGAACACGCAAACTCCACATAGAAATGCCAACTGACCCAGCCAGGGCTCGAATCAGCAAACTTCTTGCTGTGAAACAATTGTGCTACCCACTGCGCCACCGTGCTGCCCCTTATACTTCTTTTTTTTAAGAGTATACATCTTTGTGGTATAGGTTTTGCCTGATTTATATCAGATAAATGTGCATTTTCACATGGTGTTGTCTTTGGTGTTATTGTGCCTTGACACTTTCTTTTTCCAGCCACATGTTGTTCCTTCCAAATATCTATATAATTATTGGTTATTATTTTAAAGCATGCAAAGCGGAAATATTTTACTCAGGAATAAACATGATCGGTTTGAAGTTGTCAGTTTTCATCACCGTCAAGTCTGAATTGAATCATCCTTAACATTTTGTTATGGCTGAATGTGCTTTACATCAAACTGGTTTGATGTACGCAGTGTAGTTTTCTACTGAATAGTAATGCACTAATTCATTTATCATATATATATATATATATATATATATATATATATATATATATATATATATATATATATATATATATATATATATATATATATATATATTTTTTTTTTTTTTTTTTTTTTTTTTCCGTTGTCTATTCACTTTATTCTCTTAGAGGAAAAGACTAGTTTAATGTTTGAAACATGAGTATGAACAGATGAACAAAGTCAAAACAAATGTTATTTTTTCTGGATATTTGTCTACAGCCAGACACTTACACAAATCCCTGACCTGCCTTATATGCTTAGATTCAGTGAAGAAATTTAAACTGTTCAGATAAACAGTGATATTAAATCATTTTTTGTTGTTGTTTTCATCTCCACGGTCATTAAATTATGTTTGTTCATAATTAAAATGTTGCTATTTAATTATTACATCAGTGCTTAAGTTTCTTGGTAGTAGGGTTTAAAAAAAAAATCACTGCGTAATTCACATGGTTCTTGTGCCATTACACTGTAAATCTCTTTTTGGCTTCAACCATTCCAATTTATTCAAGTGTATTTTGTATAATATAGTATACTATCCTTAATGTCTTTAAGTAACATGGCATAAAAGATATATTTGATGATCTTATTGGGACTGTTGTTCCATCTCATGTGGGTCAAAAACGACACATTTTAATTTCAATAAAACGTGTGTGCTATATTTTAGATCCATAATATTTTACTTCAAGAGTTCACACTCAGCCGATGATTGATTATAAAGCTTACTTGGCATGCTGTCCTGGGAGAGAGCCCTGAGCTCAAAAGATCCTCAAACCCGGGGCTTCCTCACGTTGCAAGGCATTAGATCTCGAGAACTTCCCTGCTGTAGTAGCAAATGAACAGATAGTGATTGCTCTTAAAAGCCACTTACTAAGTGCATGTCTATGGTGCTGATTTGGATTAGTCAATTTACTTTATTTGTTTCTGGATGGTGGGAGAAAACTGGGGGACTCGGGAGAAACTTACACAAGCACAAGGAAAACGTGCAAAATCTGCACAAAAACGTCAGCTGATTTAACGTTCTTTGCTGTGAGGCAACTGTGCTAACCACTGAGCCACCGTGCCACCCATCTAGGAAAGGAGGATTAGTAGGGGTGGAAGGGGGAATTCTTCAAAACAAGATGACTGTAGTATGAATCCTAGGGCATTTATAGTGGCTTAGGAGTTGTTTGATTGGTGAATGATAAATTGGGTAATGCGGGGCCAGCCGCAAGCAATCATAAACACGTGATCCTCTAGAAATTTGTTTAAAAATAAACTTCACTTAACATGTTTATCATTATCTTAAGGTATTTTGTAACACTTAATTGTTTTATACTGTAGTTATAATCCAATTATGACTTGTTTTTTATTTTATAATACATATACAATGGAAACGGCATCAGATTGCTTTGAAGAAAAACACACTTGGCTGTTTATTGCTTACTGCTTATTGTAAGTCGAAGTGAAATCAACTAATAAATAAAGGTATACAATACATTTTAAATGGAAAGTTTTAAATGTGGCATATTTTTTTCAAATTTGTTTTTTTTTGCTAAAATCAAAGCCACAATTTTCTATAAAAAAAAAATAAAGTTTCCAACTTTAAGTTGTATATTGTTGGAGCCCATTCAAATATCTAGTTGTTTCTTAAGTAGCGTGACAGTGTTCAAGATTTTTGTTTGTGTTCATGTAACCCCCCAGTTATTCAACCCGCTCCGAGCTGGAATCGATCCGGCGACCTCCCACATGGGAGTCGGTTGCTCTAACAAGGAAGCTAAAGACCAATGCCTCTAGCTTCTGTCGCTATAGCACCTTTAGAGGTCACATTTTAGAGGCACCCCATCCATGGAATTGGCTGTATCACTGTCTCTCCACCAATACCATGTGTGGTGAGCACACTGGCGCTGTTTTCCTGGGGCTGCTGTCGCATCATCCAAGTGGATTCTGTACACTGGTGGTGGTGTGGAGAGACCCCCTACATGATTGTGAAGCGATTTGGGTGTATGGTCATGCACAATATATGTGCAATATAAATACACTTTGCATTACATTACATAATATTGTTGTATTAATATTTAATATTGTGGTTTTAAAACATATTTCACGACTTTCCTGTATTGTAGTAGAAAACATGAGATATTTGGAAAGAGAACACTGATCAAAGTGAAAAACCTGTCAGATTCCACCAAGTCATTTAGGCTATGTTAATCTGAACCACTGTATTATTATGAATGATCTGACGAGCCAGTAACCAAACTTTCTAGTTTTCTGCTGATTCTAAAGTTGAAACCCTCTGACAACAGGACCCAGTCATAACAATCTTGACATTTAGGAGAACTGGAAAATTCTACAATCGTTGCTGTTCTCAAAATGTTTCATCACTGTATTTTTCACTGAGCAAAGGGTTTTGTTGAAGTGCCACAGAAGATGACTTATTTCTGGAATGATAATGTGTTTTCCAAGTTTAATCTTCACTATTTGTATGTGTGTCTGCGTATGTGTGCGTGTGTGCAAGCCAGTAAATAAATATTTGTATTAAAGAATATGTAAGAAATATATTGATAAAATATATGTAAAAGTATATTTGATTTCTGACAGATTTTCACAGATTTTTTACAGGCATACATTTATTTAAATTGTAATTTTGGCATAAACACAGAAAGTAGCGTTCAAACATGTGAAGTGAGAAACAATGATATATTTAAACAACAACAACAACAAAAAAAACATATTTCATATTCAACAATCATATCTGTTTTATTAGGAATTTACTGTGTTAAGGTTCCATTAATTACTTCATTTAGGTCGACATTTAGGTTTGACAGTTACAGTATAGTTCTAATGCAAAAGAAAACAGCCTTAACGTCCCTATAATGCACTGCATATTGTATTCATTAAGCTGATGCCAGTGTTGTGTCAGATTTTCCTACCCCACATTCAAAAAGTAGATGACGGTATATGCAACCTATCAGATTATACTACAAGTGCAACTTTTTTTGGAGTAGTGTGACCTACCCCAATCCCACCTTAACCTCCAAACCATTCATATACAGTGTTGGTAGCATAATCTGACAGGTAGGATAAAATGTCAGTACACCCTATTTCAGAACATGGCCTGCAGGACTGCAGGGAGAGACAGTAGAATGGTGCAGGTGAGAGAGAGGGGTGAGAATGACTCTGCCCCACCGAAGATTACCGGGACATCATTGAGAGTGTTGATGATGAAGGTGGTGAAGGGAACCGTACTCATGAAGGCTGTGTTATTTGAGTTCTGTGGGTTCATCTCAATGCCAGGGGGAACGGACAAGATGCCAGCCTGAATCCACATGTAGCCATTATTGCACAACAAGGGACTGCCGTTCTGAATGAGAAAGAAGGAATGTTTAAAAACTTCATAACAACCATTAAAAGTTCTTTACACTTGCAATTAGACTGTAGGTTTTCTCAATCCGAACACAAGTGGCTAACACTAAATACAGATGCAATTGTTCTGTTTAGATGTGTTTGTAAATTTTGGGTTTATTCACTTTTAACCACTTCCAGAGGTAGTCGAAAGCACATTAGACTGGATTACTTTTACAGTGTCATCTGATTTGTTCAAACAGACACTAAATACCACCTTCTCTCTTTCTCTCAACATTCCTACAGCGCTTGGTGTAGTAATGTTGCTCTTAGAGCAGAAACATAAACTATTGCTGTTTATATAGTTTAAATTCAGGCTCATTTTGATTATTTACCTCTATACACATTTCTGGAGAGAGCGAAATATGTCCCAGGAGTTATGTTTTCGCCAATCCAACCAGGCCGCTGTGTACGCTTTTTCAGATCTCAATTTTCTCTCGTGAGTGCCATTCGCGCCAACTGTTCTTATTTACTTGTTTATTTTATTCTGCTTCTGTTTTTGTCTTACCCACTTACTGGAATCGTTCTTCACTGGATTCGAATACTGTCATCGATGTCAACTCTGCTTTGCATCTTAAGTTTGCCAACGAATGTGTAAAGCTAACTGGACAAACTGGTAACAGCGGGAAAGCCGTAGCGTTCGTTTTAAAGAAGAAATGCAGCCATACATAGCTCTGGCTACATAATTCACAATCTCCAGAACCGTATATAGGGTTACATTTTCAGCATAAGCCTATGTTGAATAGTTTTGTCTCTTTTCACATTCACAGGAACATTTTATTATGTAGTCTGAATTTTATTTATTATTTTATTACATTGAAGGATTTTTTTCTACCATGGTAATGGTCTAAAGGTTTCTGCTTTCGGCCACACTTTATTTTGATGGTCCGTTTGTTGAGTTTAGGTTTCATTGCATCTACATGCCAACTAATGTTCAATAGATTATAAGTAGACTGTTAGGTTGGGTTAGGGTTGGTGTCAGATGACATGTGCTTGCAAAGTTTCTTATAATCAGTTAAATGTCTGTTGAAGGAGCAGTATCAGCAGATATTAAGCAGACAGTTTACTACAAACTCAAATGGACCATCAAAATAAAGGGTTACTCTGCTTTCTAGTATCTTCTTTAGTGTGTAACAGAATAAAAAAATTCATTAAGCATTATTGAGGATGTGTAAATAGTGAGTGCATTTTCATTTTGGGATGAACTATGCTTTTGAGGGCCCTCAAGCTGGCATAAAAATAATGAGAGAACTGTTTTATGCAATTATTGTATTTATGAAATTATGCATCAATAATCAAATTATAGGATCATTAAAACCACCCAGATAGCAAAATTCATGTGGCTCAAATCCAGCCCACACCAAACACTTACATCTGGCCCCCACTTAGGCGGTACGCTCTTGTTTGCCAGATCTGGGCCACAATTAAGCCATAGCAAAACCACATATCCGTCAATGAACCAAAACTGACCCTATACTGGACCACAGTTTGCTGTTATTTTAGCCCAGATACGACGCACACTAGACACTTACATACGACCAGAGTTTACTGTGCCAAATATTTGCCAAAAGTGTCCCACATATGATTTAAGATAACTGGTCCAAATATGCCATATTTTCTTTGGGCCACTTTAGGCTCAAAGTCACATTAGACAGAGCTTACTGTGCCAAGTATTTGCCAAAAGAGGCCCTCATTTGTTTTAAGATAACTGGGCCACATTTGCCATATTTTCTTTGGGCCAATTGAGGCTCACAGTCACATTAGGCAGAGATTACTGTTCCAAATATTTGCTAAAAGTGGCCCACATTTGTTTTATAATAACTGGGCCACATTTGCACCTACACATGTGAGCCACTGTGCGTTTAGACCCAGATTACTCTTAAATGACTATGCCACATTTATGCCAAATGTATCCCACATTTGTCCTTTATCATTTGAGTCAAATTTACAAATTTACATGGGCCACATTAGGTTCACATTCAGATTACATTTAGCCTTAATTGCAAATCTTTGGGCACCTTTTGTCATTGTACAGGTGGGCCACTTCAGGCTCACATTCACTTTGTCTGGGCCGAAAGAAGACCACCAGTGCTGCATAACTGTCTAAAGTAGCCCACATTTGTATGCTATCTGGACAGTTCATAGAGTTTAGATTGAATCATTTTGCAGGCATTTTGTAAAATAATTTATGGTTTATTCAAGGTACACATGATCAAACCATTAATTGTTGCAATACTATGACGCAATACCAAATTGTGCTATTCAGTGCATGATTGTTGACAAACTCAAACAACTAAAGAGGATTGTGCAGATACCTGTAGAACATTGACAGGCTCTGTGCAGACATCGGTGTGTCCGATGTCTGAAGGATCACAGTTTACAATGGTTGTCTGCAATTCCTGAAAAGATAGTCCAGCTGTAAACAAAAGAGAGAGAAACAAAAGGATCAGTCATGACATATTGCAGAATTTCCTGATGAGAAAGTAAGAATAAGTGATTACATAAACTCACATGAGTCGAATGAGCTCAAAATGGCTACTGCACACTGAGCACCAGGGCCAAAGCTTGAATAATACATATCCATGGGTAAATTGGCAATGGTATACATTGGAGTGTATAGCTGCACAAGTGCTACCCCATTGCCTGAAACGCTGTCAAAAAAAATGTTTGCTACATCAGATGATACAGATGAGCTGGAGCAGTCCCACCAATTGGCGAGACTTAGGGTCGCAGTCCATCCATTTACACCCGTAAATCTGAAGAAAGAGATATTAATATCAGTGCACAAGTCATCTATGTTTGCTCAGTAATTTCTTATGAGATAAAGTTTTCCTGGTTTGGTTACCCAGAAAAGCAGCTGGCAGAGGTCAAGATGAATTGGTCAGACACCAAAGTTCCTACACACTCTGGGCTACCGTTAAAAGATACAACAGCCATCCATGGATATACGCTGGCGGAGCCTCCACACAAGGTCGCTGTAGAGAAAGCACAGAGAGAAAGAGAAAATGTGAATGGAGGCTAAAGTGTCATTTCAATGATTACTTTTGATGTTGCTTTGTCAACATACGTTTTGTAGGACAGGTCTCACTGTCATCCTGAATTGGAGCATTGACATCAACAGGAATGAAACTAGCACTGACATACTGAGAGATCCAGTTCTGGTACTGAGAAACTCTGGCGTACACACCAGGATAATTCGGGTCAGCACAACCTTTACCAAAACTCACAACACCAGCCTGGACCCATGTATTGAAGCTTTTGATGACCATTGGACCTCCGGAGTCACCCTTTACAGTGAGGGAGAAACAAAAAATTATATTTACACTACCGGTCAAAAGTTTGGGGTCAGTAGGATTTTTAATGTTTTAAAGTAAGTTTCTCCTGCTCACAAAGGCTGAATTTATTTAATCAAAAATACAGTACACACTGTAAAATTGTGAAATGTTATTGCAGTATAAAATAACAGTTCAAAAGTAGTTTATAATTTAATTTAATAATGTATTCCACTTATTAATTATTATTATTATTATTATTATTATTATTATTATTATTATCATCATCATCATCATCATCATCATCATCATCATCATCATTATTATTATTATTATTATTATTATTATTATTATTGTTGTTGTTGTTGTTATTATGAATGATATTAGTAATGAAAGCAGTAATGACTGGAGTATCAATTTCAATTGAAACTTTATTCAATAAGAAAGTAGTTATTTAAAATTTGAATAAATAATATTTTTTTTTACAAATGTTGCCCAAATGAAAATAATAATTTTCTTTAGAATTGTAAAAAAAATTCTATATATATATATATATATATATATATATATATATATATATATATATATATATATATATATATATATATATATATATATATATATATATAATTGAAGACAACAAAAAATAAAAATGATAGAAATGAACATTGTTTATACCTGGCAGGAATCCTTTCCTCCTTGCATTAGTCCAGCGCACATCATGTTGTTTGTTATCGAGCTACCACCACCGTAAAGGCAGTTACACAGGTTGTTTCCAACAATAGGCACATTCACCTCCTGTAGGATTTGAGGTGAAGGAAGGGATACTGCGAAACAGATAATGAGAGAAATTCAGCTAAATAGAATAAAAAATGTATAAACATTATGAAAAAAGCAAGTGAAATGGGAATAAAATATACTAAACTGATAAAACTGTATATGTTTTTAAAATTTGGAAATTCTGAATTGTAGTTTGAGTAAAATGTCATCTTTGTTTTATCCTGTATTCAACTAATCAAATTTGATTTAAGAGTTCACACTTAGATAATGCTTAATGATATTAGCAGGTTTGGCATGCTGTCCCGGGAGAGAACCGTGAGCTTGGAGATAGATGAGCCCAAAGCTCCCACCTGGTCAATGAGAATTTAAAGCATACGAGATCAGGTAGTTCTCAAGAGCTCCCCCCGATTCGTTTGGCCTATTCATTGATTATTAAAAGACAGCTCTATAGGAATAGGCCACCAACCACACTGGTGTATACTCACTTAGAGAAGCTCAGTAATAATGTATTTGTGACTGTTACTATTATTTAATTTAATTGTGTCTCATGTCTTTGGACTGTGGGAAGAAACCTGAGTACCTAAGGGAAACCCACGTGAACACGGGGAGAACATGTAAGCACAGAAATGTCAACTGGCCCAGCTAGGACTTGAACCAGCGACCTTCTTGCTGTAAAGCAGTGCTAGCCTATGAGCCACTGAGCCGCCTAATCCTAGAAATGAGGCGGAGGTGGAAGGGGTGGATAGGGGTCCTTTCCAAACGAATATAGGGAGTAAAGTTAGGCTGGACTATTAAGTTAGATTTGGAATAATCCAATGGGCTAGCTAATGATTACTAAAAGGGACCAGCTGCAGTCAATCATATCACATGCCCCTCTCAAAATTAGTTTGTGAAACTTCACTTACAACATTGTCATTCAGAGTACCTTTTGCATAATATAACTAACTGTCAGTGTGTTTTATATTTAATTTTAGACAACATTACCAATGTTTTAACTTCAGAGTTAAGAAATCAATATTTGATTTTCAATTTTTAATCATGACAACCCCACACAAATGACAAAAGGAGCTGCCAGTTTTTTCCCCTGTTATTTTATGTGTCCTGTAGACCCAAGCATTAAAAAACATGTTGTTTCTTACCACCAGATTCAATGGTTCCCCAGCCTGTGATCCACATTGTGTCATTGTAGAATGTGCTTCCATCTGCTGCCAGACAGACGGGCTGGATGTAGTTAGAGAAGGTCACCGGTGAGGAGAGATGCAGCAGGGCCATGTCATTGTCATGGGTTGAGCCTTGGTATAATGGATGAACAATGACCTGAGAGACCGATTTGGACACTTCATTCGGATTGGGCAGATCTTGACTCTGCCGACCCAGATACACAGTGTAGTCTGAAGGATTAGGATTGCTGAAAGGAGAACACAATCATTATTTTAGAACCAAAACTAGTGATGCACTGATCTTAGCTTGGTCATGCCAATGAATTGGATTTAAGTAAATTGTACTTAAACTTAATTTAGATCGTATTGACCTTATTCTAAAATGCAGAAGTGCGCCTGTTTTCGCGATTGTCTTAGAACTTCCGATTCAGTCGTCTATGGGAGAAATGTCTAGGAATAATAAACGCCAGAAAACGGTCAAACTACTTGCTCTACAAACAAATGTTTGCATGACTATACAAACCAAGTAGAATAATATAACAAGGAAATATCAAATTGCAACATCAAGCAGCGTAATTAGCAGTTTTTAATGTCTAAAAATGAATGGAAGTGAATGAGACCGGAAGTCTCGAGCCAAAAAGATTCAAATGGCAGCGCCCGCTCGTCGGCGGAGAATAAGGTCAATAATTTCAAAATATAAAGTATGAACATAATGATTTACAAAATTCTGCTACATAAAACAAAAGTGTACGAAATAACATTTAACATATGCATAATCTAGGGAATGATGCCTATTTACAGTACATACAGTACTCTCCTGTAAAAAAAAAAAAAAAATCAGCGAAAATTCTGAAACATAAAAATCCAAGTCATCTGGCCCTATCATACACCCGGCGCAATATGGCGCAAGGCGCGGCGCAATACTCTTTTGGTACTTTTAGCTCGGCGCAAGGGTCATTTTGAGGCATTGCGCCACGCTGTTTAAATAGCAAATGCATTTGCGCTCAAATGTGCGCCCATAGGCGTTCTGGTCTAAAAAAGAAGGCGTGTTTTGGCGCGTTGCTATTTTGACAAACTGTAAATAGTCTGATCTTTAGACCAGAACAAAGTCAGTCTATTGTCTGGCGCAAAGTGCGGCTGGCTTACACACTACACACAAGATGTAGAGCAATACACAAATATCTTTACATATGAAAAATATATAATATCTTAAGGATATATATATATATATATATATATATATATATATATATATATATATATATATATATATATATATATATATAATAAGGATATATACAGGATATAAATATAAATGATTAAAATATTACAAAACATATTAATTTCTAGCCTACATGAAGATTTAAAAACCACTGCCTTACTTTCTTCATCTCGGGAGGCTTTTTCAGTTTATTCAATTTGCTTTTGTATAATGTTATTATTATTAGCAGTATTATTTATTATATCCATATTTATATTTGTTTTATTAAAAACAAGCTTAGATTTGTCCACCTGTCAAATTTTAGACCATATGGGGCATAGCAGGTGTATTTGGAAATAACTCAGTATTTTGACCACACTTGGTTATTATTGTTTATTTATTCGTTTGCTAGAAATTAGAACTGAATTTAGAAATAGTTTAGAAAAAAATCTTTGCGCTTAACAAACGAAATTATTTATTTATAGGCTAATTGATGTCTGTGCATAAAGGTTTCCCTATCCACGAGAGCAAAAGCGAAAGTGAACTTACTTTATGTCAAAATGCACTTATGGCGCGACGCAGCTGGGTCTTAAAGGGAATAGGAGATGAGGCTCTAATTGGTTTATTCTCAAAACACACCTATAACTCATTAAGAAAATAAACTCAACCCTTTTAGACCATGCGCCATGGCGCAAAGCGGATTTTCCCGTCCTTAAATTAGCAAAAATGCGTTCTGACACGCCCTGAAAGCGTTTGCGCCCTGCGTTTTGCGCTCTGCGCATGGACCGTCAAAATAGAGCCCATCGTCTCAACATAATGAAAACCAGCCAAACACAAAAGTTTTATCTGTACACACTTTAAAGAAATTATGTTTACTTTTTGTTCAAGCTACTTATTTAAAATGAGCTGAAACAACACAATTGTTGAGTTTTTTGGGACATCTTAAATGTTTTAACTTCAATCCACTTAAGTTTTTACAAACTTGTTCATTCATTAATTTTCTTTACGGCTTAGTCCCTTAATAATCCGGGGTCGCCACGGTGGAATGAACCGCCAACTTATCCAGCACATGTTTTACGAAGCGGATACTCTTCCAGCTGCAACCCATCTCTGGGAAACATCCATACACACGCATTCACACTCATACACTACGGACAATTTAGCCTACCCAATTCACCTGTATCGCATATCTTTGGACAGTGGGAGAAACCGGAGCACCCGGAGGAACCCACGCAAACACAGAGAGAACATTCAAACTTCACACAGAAACGGCAACTGGCCCAGCCGAGGCTCGAACCAGAGACCTTCTTGCTGTGAGGCGACTGCATCGCCTGTAAAAACTTAACTTAATTTGTGATTGTGTGGAACCCAGCATTTTTTACAATGTATAATGTTTTCATTCATGTGAAAAACATCCCAAACATGCAGAAGTATAAATCAAATGAAGGTCGATTAAAATTACATTTCTTCAAGTTATTGTATCTTGTGTTTTTCCATCTTGTTTCATCAGCCCATCTGGCCTGTTAACTTTTACGTATTCTTAGTAAGTCATTGCAGTGCAGTTTGTATGCAAGTGACCAAAACAGAGATATTAATAAATATAAAATACTAAAATAAAAAAAAAACTAAAATAAAAAAAAGTTTGGCCAGTCGACCGGTTGATATCTAATGGAGACGCTAATGATTGTGCTTTACCTGGGGAAGCAGTGAGCGGCTGACAGGATCCACTGGTCACTGATGAGCGACCCGCCACAGAAGTGAGAGCCACTCTCATGAAGGCTGGCCTGCCATGGCCATGAGCCGGCAGATGCGTTTGTTCCCCCCACAATCTTTGTGTTGAGAGGAGCTTTGCCACATGCTTCAAAATAGAAGTAAAAAAATGTTAAGAACCATTACAGTGACCGTCTCAAAAGATGTTATTCAGTTGACAATTAATATGTAATGAGTAATTATTTACCAGGGGGACTCTGGGTAGGCTGGCAGTCACACCCTTAAGAAGATCAGACATTACCAGTTAAAAAGATGAAATTCACAGATACAAAAATAACGTACATGTAGCTCATATTTTAAGCTACTCAAAGCTTAAGAAAATAATGTCATTCATAAAAAAGCACTGTAACTGCATCTGAAATGACTGTGTAAAAAAATATGCATATAATAACTAAAATAAAAATGAAAATGTAAAAAATGATTGTATCTCAAATTATTGTAAATAAATATAATAATTTCTATATGTATTCTATAAAAAGAAAAACTATAAGCAAAAAATCTGTTAGGCTAATTATGATAAATGATCTTTTTGTGTAAAAACTACAATTTTTACTTATTTGACTTATTTTTTTCCCAATTTCTGTTTAACGGAGATAATTTTTTTTCAAGACATTTCTTAACATGATAGTTTTAATAACTCATCTCTAATAACTGATTTATTTTATCTTTGCCATGATGACTGTAAATAATATTTTAATAGACATTTTTCAAGACACTTCTATACAGCTTAAAGTGACATTTAAATACTTACCTAGTTTAATTAGGTTAACTAGGCAGGTTAGGGCAATTAAGCACATTATTGTATAACGACGGTTTGTTCTGTAGACTATCGAAAAAATATACAGCTTAAAGAGGCTAATAATTGAGACAACTTAAAAAAAAATTAAAAACTGCTTTTATCCCAGTCGAAATAAAACAAATAAGACTTTCTCCAGAAGGAAAAATATTATCAGACATACTGTGAAAATTTCCTTGCTCTGTTAAACATCATTTGTGAAATATTTTAAAAAAGAACTTGAACTTCAACTGTATATTTAATAATAATAATACATTTTAATATAAATATTTTAAATTAATTATTATTTTGATAACAGATTTGATTATGAATTTATACTGTAAAGATGAAGGCGGTTACCTGTGGACAGGAGGGTGACCACACAGACCAAGCTCAGTTTCCAGAACATCTTCAGCTTCCTGATTTGAGAGGCGACTCTGAATATTTATTCCCTGTACAGTGTGACGTCTGCACACCTCTCCTCATATTCCTATTTAAGCTGCTGGCACACCTAGATGAAAAGCACAATCATTCTATACACAATGAAAAAACATTCCGAAAAAGATTCTGTCACATTAAATGACCAAACCTGACAGTCAAAATGACATATCAAGCTTGTCAAATGTGAAATGCATGTATATTCCCATAATGTTTCTTCTTCTGGAGAAAGTTTTGTTTGTTTTATTTCAGCTAGAAAAAAGTTAGTTTTTATTTTTATTTTTTTCAATATTATCAGCCTCCTTAAGCAACATTCATCTTTTCGATTGTTTTTAAGCTGAATACTAATATTTAAAAAAAAATTCTAGTAAAATATTATTTACTGTCATCATGGCAAAGATAAAATAAATCAGTTATTAGAAATGAGTAATTAAAACTATTAAGTTTAGAAATGTGTTGAAAAAGTTTTCTCTCTGTTAAACAGAAATTAGGAAATGAAAAAATATATATATATGTATATACAGTGTAAAATATTATCATTCATTAACATATTAAGTGAAAAAAGACAATAGCAATATTCATCTTTATCATCCTCATTATTTTATACATCATCATTACTCTAAAACTCTCCCTACAGATATCACAAAATCTACAGGTTCACATATTTGCTTGCCGGTGAAACTAGTTTCCCAGGTTTTTTCTTTCTTTCTTTTTCATAGAACACCGCAAATCTTATGCAGGCTGATAATAGAAGCTGAAACAAGGTGTGTCCACTTTTTCAGTCTGCTCATAATGGACTTAAAAGTGAGGTCTTTGTGTGTTAAGTGTGCAAAAGTGCAGGGTTGAAAATAAATGACAAGCAATGCCAATGAAATGAAATCTTTCATGCCATCGCAAAGGTTTCTTATATAACGATGATTTGAAAAAGGACACAACATCAACATATATATTTATTGTTTATTTGATTTCTTTTAAACATCTTGCTTTAGGAAAAAGCTTCTTTAGCGTTTAGTTTCATTTTTAGATGAAACTCTGTTAGTAAATTCATATTACAAAAGTAGCCAAAAGTAATGTCTAAAAGAGACTTAATTAAATAATATAAGATTTAATTTACTTTAATTCTAGTTTAATTAAGTAACCAAAATATGCTAAACATTTTTACTGAGAAGAGGAAAATGCTAAACTAGTTTAGGTATTTCACAAAATTATTTGGCAACAAGCAGATTATAGTGTTTTATGTCTTATGCTTTACTGAGAATATACTACAAAATGTATTTCATAAACTTAAATAAGGGGTTATACAAGTAATTATTAAACTAGTAATTTATACACCTGATATGTTCACTTGTAATAATATTGAAACACAATGAAAAAGAATTTTGTGCTTGTAATTTGTAAACAAATGTCTAGTGCTTTTAAAAATTTAGACTTTTCATAAATCTCATAGGAAATGACTGTTATCCAAATTAACAGACAACATTAAAGATGAACAGGCAAGTTTTTTTAGAAGTATACAGTTAAAGTCTGAATTATTATCCCCCTTTGATTTTTTGTTTGTTTTTTAAATATATTCTCAAATTATGTTTAACAGAGCAGGGAAATTTTCACAGTATGTCTGATAATATTTTTTTCTTTTGGAGAAAGTCTTATTTGTTTTATTTCGGCTAGAATAAAAGCAGTTTTTTTACTTTTTTAAAAAACATTTTAAGGTCAATATTATCAGCCCCTTTAAGCAATTTTTTCGATAGTCTACAGAACAAACCATTGGTATACAATAACTTGCCTAATTACCATAATCTACCTAGTTAATTAATCTAGTTAAGCCTTTAAATGTCACTTTAAGCCGTTTGGAAGTGTCTTGAAAAATGTCAATTATTATTTACTGTCATCATGGCAAAGATAAAATAAATCAGTAGAGATGAGTTATTAAAACTATCATATTTAGAAATGTGTTTAAAAAATCTTCTCTCCGTTAAACAGAAAATAGGGAAAAAATAAAAAGGGGGGCTACTAATTCAGGGGAGCTAAAAATTCTGACTTCAACTGTATAATCTGGTTGTGTTTATTGTTTTTCTGTTTAAGTTAAAGAGCATCCTCATTCCTAGTGCACAGGTGTCAAAGCCAGTTCCTGGAGGGCCACAGCTCTGCACAATTTAGTTCAACTGTACTTCAACACACCTGCCTGTAGGTTTCAGTCAAGCCTGAAGGACATATATAGTTTGATCAGGTGTGTTTAATTAGGGTTGGAACTAAACTGTGCAGAGCTGCGGCTCTCCAGGAACTGGATTTGACACCTGTGCGCTTGAGTTACTGCAGAGATAGTAAAATAGTCAGAAACAGCTGCATAGAGAAATTAACCCTTTAGGATTCCTGTTTTCTATTGGTGGTAATGGTTGGAATGCATGCAATACTCTATGCAACACAACACTGCAGTAAGTTCAACTTAAGACACAAGTGTTAGAGCAACTAAATTATAAACATGTTTAATGAGTCAAACAAAAGTTGTGAGCAGATATTGCAGATAAGGTAATACAGTTCATGCGGTTTTCAGGAGATACCAGAGAATCTTTACAATGACTGATCGGATACAGGTTTAGCTAGATTGTAATCACTGATTGATTGCAGAAAGAACCTGACTGCTTAAGACAACTAAACTAGAAATTCATTTTTTTTATTTGATCTCATCAAATAATTCAATATTGAATTTCAATCAATAATTCAAAAATTATTTAGTAAAACTTTTTTTTTTATTGCGCGATTAATCATTTTTCAAGTATTGTTTGGTGGCATACATTTTGGATGCTTGGTTGCTATCAACTATTGGCATAATAATTGTTATAACTTTCATTTGGAACATCAAGTTGCTTCGAAGACATGATTTTACCGCTACATACATTTCTAGAGAGCACCAAAGGAGCTACGTTTTTGACTTACTGACTGACTGAATGACCTATTGACTGACCCACCCTCCTCCTTCCTTAAACCCAACAGATGTGTTTTCAAAAGCACTGATTGACCCGCCCACCCAAAATAAACCCAGGTTTTAGAAAGCAATCCAGAAAAAGAAAAGCCCTTGCCTGATTTTTACCTTCTTTTCAGATTTGACCACGTTCTCATCCTGTTATTTACTTGTTTATTTTATTTTTTGGCTTCTGTTTTTGTCTTAGATGACTTTTGGAACTGTTCTTCGCATGACACAAACCCCATCAACTCCTCACTGCGTTTCAAGTCCACCGACTTACTGCTACTGGACAAACTGGTAACAGCAGGAAAGCCGTACATACGGACGTTAGCGGTCAGCTGGTAAGCACGAAAAGGAACAACATCTTCCACCCTGTAGCGTTCGTTTTAAAGAACAAATGATGCCATACATACTCTTTGCTACATAAGTCACGATGTCCAGAAATGTATATAGGTGTACATTTTTTAGAATGAGCCTATTTAAAATGTATAATAATAAATAAAAAGTTTAAAATAAAATTAAATAAAAAAGAAGGAAGGAAGTTATGAAGGGAGGTCATGTGAAGCGGTACATTCAAATCTGTGCTTGACCCAAAGAAAGATGCAGTCTTCAGTTTTTTTAACCATTATTATCAGTCATCAGTCAGTATTAACAATGAAATAATCACAGAAGGATGACAAGTTCTCCTGAAAATCTGAAATGCACTGGACACTTTACTATCCATGAGTATATAGGAGAGGATTTGTAAATATAAAGCTGCGGTCACACTGGGTTTTTCCTCCCATAGACTTCCATTCATACGCACGCGAATGGGTCAGACTGGAAACGCAGGGTTATGCATCAAGTTTCGGAGGTTGCTGCGGTGCAAAGTTCAAGCCTGGTGGACGTGTGAAATTGCATCACTTGTCAGCTTGAGACCAATCAAGGATCAAAACATGACATCTCTGGACAGAAACTTAAAATATAGAGCAATCGCTTGCTTTTTAAATGTCTAATCATCTTGTTTAATCCCGCCCCTTTTCAGAACGAATTCGTCAGAATTTCCACACACAAACTCTAGTGTGACCGCAGCTTAAGTAGAGTGAAGCAAAAGGTGAACACTGTTAATGATTTTTGTAATTGACATAGTATTTAACTGTAACCGCACTTTACTGTAAGACAGCAATGTGGTATGTTACTATATTTTAAAGTTGCATTGTGAAAATTACTGTATATTTTAAAGCAAAAATATAAAATACTATAAATGCATATACAGGAAGATAAATGATGCTGTAATTTATTTACAGTAAGTTACTGGTGAACTGCTGCTAGTAAGTTACTGTAGATTCTACAGCACATTGTGAACAGTGCAGGTTGCTCTTGTGATAATGACAACATCATAATTACATTCAGATGATTCATATTAATATTATATAGAACGTTTCTAACAATCCAAATGTAATACTAGCTTTTTGATGCACCACTATTGTTTCAAATGTTCATTGACATGTTTTGTCCTTCGATTAATATCTTCTTCTTGTCTTTCTTCTCTGTAGTTTTGTTGCTTTCAGGTTTACTTCTAGTTTTGGCTTTGTGTAAAAACATTTCTTGGATCCAGTTCTGTCCTTCTCTGAACTTCCCATTGTTAGAAAGAAAAAGCACCTGTCACAAAAGTATGAGAACATCTTGATTTGTTTAACATGAACTTGTTTTTGTTGTCGTAACACAATAGACAGGCATGCTAGATAAAACAAGATTAAAATGTTATTAGGCAACAGGCGTATATCAGCATATTATCATATTCATATTATCTTATGCCTTTGGTATGAACATATTTTAAACCTCTTGGATTTGATTTTACAGCCTGGCCAGCAAGATGTTTTACTTTATTAATTATTTATAAATTAATCAATGTTTATAACAGCAGCAATAAAAACAATTAATATAAAATTTAAATAAAATCATAAAATCGCAGGCAATGCGGTGGAGCAGTGAATAGCACAATCGCCTCACAGCAAGAAGGTTGCTGGTTTGAGCCCCGGCTGGGTCAGTTGATTTGCATATTTTTCTTGTGTGGGTGTGGGTTTCCGCATGGTGCTCTGATTTCCCCCACAGTCCAAAGACAGGTGGTATAGGTGAGTATAGGCTAAATTTTCCATAGTGTGTGTATGGATATTTTACAGTGATGGGTTGCGGCTGGAAGGGCATCCACTGCGTAACGCTGGATAAGTTGGCAGTCCATTCCACTGAGGTGACCCCAGATTAATAAAGGGAATAAGCTGGAAAAAAAAGAATACATGAATGAATGAATAAAACCGCAGTGTTTAAGGTGTGATTTGTTTAAAATTAATGATCTGCCTTATTGAGATATGATATGAAGTGGGAATCACACAGGGCAAAAAGCACTGCATATGCACTGTATTTTCAATAGTTTCTGCACTCATCTGCGTTTAAACTGCCTTATATCTTGATTTATGCTTGAACTAATCAATGAATGCTTTTAAATGAGGTCTATTTAACTGATTTAATTTTAATAAAATGACATTATCAATACTGTAAAAGTAACCTTATTAAAATGAATATAGTCACAAATAACTGCATTCACCAGGGAGTTTATCGGTAGATGAAAAACACTTGTAGTGCATATAGCCCATTGTAATAATAATTAATACTATGATTAAATATCAATCTTACTTGTTAACTGTTACTGTTATAAATAGTATTATTGACTATTTTCCAAAAAAAAATCTTTGATACTTGCAGGAGAAGTTTTTGTCACGCTGTTTACATTTACGTTGCATGTAAACTCTGTTTACTCTGTAATCAAGCAAAAATCACTTTATATTGTACATAAAGCATTAATTATTACATCAAAACTTGATTCTTTTCCAATCAGTTTTGAAACTTAACATACGGTGAACAACGTGATTCTGTGAGATAAGATGCAGATCAGATGTAAAACAGGTTTGAGCACAGTAAATGGCACATTGCATGCTAAAGGTTGACTTTTTGATAATGGAAATGGGTGAGGTGCAACAAAAGAATGTTTATGTTTGTTTAAATCACCTTTACTAAACACGCGATGTCAATCCTGATGTCACAAAATTGGAATAAAGTTACTGACTCACTTGAGCAAACTATCAATTTACAGTAGTCTGAGGTATTTGGCCAATGATACCAATAGGCAGAGATTAATAGGGCCTTGAAAGGGGCTTCTGTAACCATGAAATCCCTCAACTAATCAAGACTAGCAGCAAAAAAAAATGTGCTCTTTGTTCATTAGACAGTGATGCACTGCCCTCATGTTTCAGTTTTTTTTTTTTTTTCTTTAAAGGACACCTGTGATGCAAAATATATTTTTAGAAGCTGTTTGGACAGAACTGTGTGTAGGTATAACGTGTATGTGTCATATTGGAGTGATATAAACACAATATTATACATGTTCTTTTTTAATTTCCTGCCACTAAAATAGGATCCAATATCGTGACTTAGCAGTGTGGTTTTATCTGGGTATTTGTTTTGCCTTTATGGGATCTGTTTTTATCATGACAGTTTTTGTACCAGGCACTTCTGTTTGCACCTGTTTGCCTTAAATATAATCTTATTTTACCGCCACTTGGATCCTTGTCATTGTTTCTAACTTTGATCCCCGCACGTGACAGTATTAACAGGGGTGTCGCTAACAAATTTGGGCTCTATGAAAACACATTTTCAGTTGGGTCCCATATGCTAGTACTGTTAATAAAGCGGATCTCAAATAGCAGATATTAAATCCAATACAGATCTTTTTTCAGTTTGAATGGTTATGTTGGAATTTAGATGTTTAAACCTGATTTTTTAAACATCATTTTAGATCCACATGTACAGCTGAAGTCAGAATTATTAGCCCCCCAGTTTATTTTTTCCCCAATTTCTGTTTAATGGAGAGATTTGTTCAGCACATTTCTAAACATAATAGTTTTAAAAACTCATTTCCTATAACTGATTTATTTTATCTTTGCCATGATGACAGTAAATAATATTTGACTAGATATTTTTCAGGACACTTCTATACAGCTTAAAGTGACATTTAAAGGCTTAACTAGGTAATTAGGTTAACTAGGCAGGTTAGGGTAATTAGGCAAGTTATTGTGTAAAGATGGTTTGTTCTGTAGACTTCTGAAAAAATATAGCTTAAAGGGGCTAATAATTTTGACCATAAAAGGTTTTTTTTTTATTTATTAAAAACTGCTTTTTTATTCTAGCCGAAATAAAACTGCTAAAAATAACTGTATCATACTAACATACTCCTACTAAACAGCTCATCATTAACCCTTGATGTATTCACTTCAACAGTGTGGACATTGTTGGCTCTTCATGGAGTGAACAATCACACTTGTGTTTTAAGAGAGTTGTGTGTTACACTGCATCATGTGATCAGCTTTTAAATTCAGTCTGTTTTCCCACGAGAGCTGCTGTACCGTGTTTGTCATACATCACAGCTTATCATTGTTTTCAATCGCATAACAGTTATTTACTGGCATGAAGATGGTTTGTCTCTAGTGTTAGATATGACATTGGGTACACATTTTTTTTTCTGAGAATAACTTCAAGTAACTGCTCACATGGCAAAATATCTTTGGCCCAGCTCTGGCCCACACAATCAGCTTTTGCTTGGCCTACATGCTGAAATGACTTACGGTGTACATGACTGGACCAAGTCTGGCTTCCAAACAAGGGCCAAACATGGACCATCTAGGCCAGTGGTTCCCAACCTTTTTCTTTGGGGCCCCCCCTATAAACATATACAAACACTGGAGCCCCCCCACCATATAAATACACATGCACGCACGCACACACATATGTACTGTGTGTATGTATATATATATATATATATATATATATATATATATATATATATATATATATATATATATATATATATGTATATATATATGTGTGTGTGTGTGTGTGTGTGTGTGTGTGTGTGTGTGTGTGTGTGTGTGTTTGTGTAATATTAATATATAGTAATATGTATAGAAAATATTAATTAATCAGTTTTAACTTGTCTTGGCCTTCAATAAAACCAAATTTAGGTAGGCTTTGTCATACTGTCTAATCTTTTTCTTCGCCTCTGAAGAATCACTGCATTTACGTTTGTCTGCCATTTTTGTTTTGATTTTGCCTTTACGACACGTTGACAAGCAGATTGCCCGAGTGAGCAAAATTTAAATAATTATTTAAAGTTATTTATTTTAATTATTTTCACTATTATGTTGGAATTTTAAGCATGTGTTTAGAATTATTTTTTATTTTTTGGGCTGCTCGATTTTGGGAAAAATCATAATCACGATTATTTTGGCCATAATTGTAATCACGATTATTCAAAACCATTGCCAGTTAAAGTCAAAATTATTAGCGCTCCTGAGATTTTATTTTTTTTTTTTATAAATATTTCCCAAATTATGTTTAACAGAGCAAGGAATTTTAACAGTATTTCCTATAATATTTTTTCTTCTATTTGTTTTATTTTAGCTAGAATAAAGACAGGTTTAAATATTTTGAAACCAATTTAAGGTCAATATTATTAGCCCCCTTAAGCAATATATATTTTTGATTGTCTGCAGAATAAACTACTGTCATACAAAGACTTGCCTAATTACTCTAATTAAGCCTTTGAACTGCACTTTAATCTGAATGCTTGTATTTTGAAAAATATCTAGTAAAATATTATGTGCTGTCATTATAGCAAAGACAAAAAGAAATCAGTAATTAGAAATGAGATATCAAAACTATTATGTTCAGAAATAAGTTAATAAAATATTCTTTCCATGAAACAGAAATTGGGCAGGAAAAGGTTTGCTTATATTCAAGAGGGCTAATAATTCTGACTTCAACTGTATACATACAGTTATTTTCCACCCTGCAAAGGAAAGAGAAATAAATACAATAGAATAAAATAAAAATATGAAACAAACTGTGCTTTAAGCATCTTCACTGTAAGAAAAACAATTTAGCTTCAGCATTCCTTCAGTCAAGAGCAGCGAGGGTTTTCTCGTTATGTTTGTTTAATAATGATAAAAACAGGCGGCAGAAGGATTATAGCGCGCTGTATCTTTAATGGTTTCTATTTCACGTCTTTTGATCCTCAACTCGTTTGTTTATTACACAAATGAGGGTTAATGTAAATAATCACTAAACACCGCGTTTTGACACCTATTTGACCATTAAAGCGCTCACGTTGAGATAACTTTAGATGTCGGCGCTCGTCTGCTAGTCTCAGTGTGCGAATGAGAGTGAATGCTGACCGGCCGCATGCTTCTGACTGCGTGATCGTGCTGCACACACACATAAGCTCTTTCGCGCTTTTAAGAGCAACACGTGTACAACTGTGGCGAAATATGATGCAATAATCATTTATCTCGATTAATGCTTTTTTATAATCGTTTGAAACCGAAATCTAAATCGGATTTTCGATTAATTGCAAAGCCCTTTATAATAGTGGACCATTTTTATGCCTTTTTCTACCTCAATACTTATCCTCTCCCGCGCCCCCCCTTTGAACTCTGGCGCCCCCCTTAGGGGGACGCGGACCCCAGGTTGGGAACCACTGATCTAGGCCAAGTCTCAGCCAAGTTAATAACCCATCACTGAGCCTAAACTGGGCCAGATATGATGTTGTGTTACGACTGCAATGAAATTGATAAACCCATGGATCATTGCGCTTCAGGTTTGCTATGGGTGTGCTTTTTCCCGAAGCGCTTTGATTGGTAGAATTTTTTTCTTTATTTGAAAATAATTTAAAAAAAGTATTTTACATGTGGGTCAAGATAGGCTAAACTTCCATCGCCCACATACTGTATCAATTAATAACATCTGGGCCAAATACTACGTTTTACATCTGGCCTAAATATTGTGTGCCGCCTTAAAGACGGCGCTACCTCTGCAAAACCAAGGCCATGTTTGGCCCACATGCTGTATGTCAGTACCAGATGAAAGCCTGCTGTGCCAGATTTATGCCAAATCTGGGCCATAATTCTCTGCTACCTAGGTATGAAATGTTCATGTAGTAAATCTTGATTGTAAAATGCACCCTTTATATCTTTATATTTTATATTACTGCAAAAATCAGAGGTTGAAAATGCAAATTTTTTAAACATTTCAGACATTCATCCGGCACTAGCATACAGCATGTGGGCCAAACATGGCCCTGGTTCGGCAGAGGTGGCACCATCTTTAATGCAGCACACAATACTTGGGCCAGATGGAAAATGTAATATTTGGCCCAGATGTTAATAGTTGATATGTTGGCCATGGAAGTTTTGGCCTGTCTTGACCCACATGTAAAATACATTTTATTATTTTCAAATAAAGAAAAAATATTCTACCAATCAAATCGCTTTGAGATGACACCCATAGCACACCTAAAAAGGGCAATGATTCATGGGTTTATCAATTTCATTGCAGTCATGACACACCAACATAATTAGCTCAGTGATGGGTTTTTAACTTGGCTGAGACTTGGCCCAGATATGGTCCATGTTTGGCCCTTGTCTGGAAGCAAGACTTGGTCATGTACCAGTCATGTACCGTAAATCATTGCGGCGTGTGGGCCACGCAAAAACTGTTTGTGTGGGCCAGAGCTGGGTCAGAGATTATTAGCTATGTGGGTTGTGGCTGCAAAATAATTTTTCAGTCTTTTACACACTTCAAATGTTTGATTTGCATTCAAGCAGTTCCATGGCAAACACAAGGTAGCTGTAGTTTGTACATGTTTGTAACAATTCTGGAGATTATAAAGATTGTTGCATTCATTTGTTTTCATAGATCTTAATTTGCACATTAGGACAGCATTGGCAGGAAGTTAATTAATTAAAAAAATAATTAATAAAAAAGTAATAATAATAATAATAATAATAATTATTATTATTATAACGAATACAGAAAACAAACTTTTTAAAAATATAATATAAACTATATAATAATTTTTTTTTTAATTGAATAATAATGAAAATAACAGATGCTAGGTTAGTCACCAATCTGATTAGGATATGATTATTTAAAATCTGCATATCTTAGTCTTTTTATGGAGGATCAGGAGTGACACTAAACAATAAAACAAATAATTGATTTATCACTTTTATAACTCAGGAATACAAGCCAAATAAATTACCATTTAATAGACAAATAAATAGACGCAAAATGATATTTGTTTGTTTTTTACTTCAGATTAAACATGTTTTTATTCATTTTAAAACATTTTTGCATATTTAAATGGACAAACAAACAAACAAATAAATAAATAAATAAATAAATAAATAAATAAATAAATAAATGAATGAATGAATGAATGAATGAATGAATGAATGAATGAATAAATAAATAAATAAATAAATATAGGGGAAAGGGGTTTTTAAACGCTTTTATAACAATATTTAAAATGTGCATATTAAATAATTTATTAACATACTTTTTATTGTTTGATTAATCTGCATTTCAAAACATGAATTAAACAGTTTTAAAATTAAGAATGATTTTAAACGCATTGGTATATTAAATATTTAAAAACATACATTTAATTAATTAATTTAAACGTGTCTAGTTTGTACATTTAAAGGTGATTTATTAATATCATTTTAATATTTGATTAATTAACCTATTAAAACAAATGAAATGAAAACTTTCAATTTGTTTTGTGATTTATACATTTAAGCATGACTTTTAAATGTATTGTTTATTAACGACATTTTTAAATGCTAATTAACATGTAAAAACAACCTACTTTAAAGTTGTCTATTAATCTGTCCATTTAAAGGCAGATGTTGCCATTATTGCTTCATCTGGTTCATTGCTGGTCATCATTGTATTATATTTTATTTTATTTAAGTTTGAAAAGTTATTTAATAGCATATTTTTTATATGAAAGACATTCATGATCATAAATACTTCATAACATTATAGATGTTTACACCAGAACTTGTTTTTCTTTTTTAAGGTTTTTACAGTAGAAATGATAAAGCCAACTATCTGCATTTGACGTTGAATGGCAACATTAACAGTCCAATAGCGACCTCTGGCTGTGAAAAGAAAGTTACAATTTAAAGACAAATTTATTGGAGAAATGTACACCTTCTTGAATTTAACTTCAAAGTGTAACTACCTTTCCACAGACAGAGGTCACTATTAGACTGTTTTTAAAATTATTAATAGTCTTCCTTTATACGGTAACTAGAGGAGCGCGGGGCATAACGCGGGGTAACATTTTTGCTCAGGGTTAACCATGGCATGCTTTCGAGGTTTTTACCGCAGTGTCGGCAGACATCTTCCTTTCAATTATTAAAAAGGTTCAGCGAAATTTGGATGGGAGACTCAGGAAAACAATTTTTGCAGCATTAAGTTATTTTTTATCATATACCTTCTAGTTTTTATATTTAAAATATAAATATAAACCTGTGAAAGTATGAACGGGAAATCGTATATTGTGATCATCGTCTTCTAGGCTAAAAGATGCATCCATTTTAAATGATGTAAAAACCACACACTAGCCAGTTTTGAGGAACACTTGACACAGCGGGGTTTTGTTCCAGGGTGTTACAATTTTGCCACACGCTATTGGACACCAACTAAACTAGCAAACAAAATAATTCTTTAATTTTGAGTGTTAAGTTTAGATATTTTTATTAAAAAAAATTTTTTTTTAATACAAAATATTTGTAATATTTTAAAATAGTTTTAATAGATTTAGAACAAACTGACTGGTATTGCTATACTTCTGGTGGGATGGTGTCACTTGGTCCTCACAATGTAAGGAATACAAGGTGCATGCACACACACACAAACACACACACAATTTAACATCGCATGTTAAAACTGGATTATGCTGGATTGTGTGCTTTAACTGCAGCTTTATTTTGAGGGTATTTATATCCAAATCAGGTGAACGCTGTAGGAATTACAACACTTGTTAAGGGACCAAAAGTCATGGAACAGAATAATAATTTTACATCAAACTTACACTTTTTAATATTTGATTGCAAATCCTTTCCAGTCAATTACAGCCTGAAGTCTGGATTGCATAGACATCACCAGACGCTGAATTTCATTCCTGGTGATGCTCTGCCAGGCCTCTACAGCAACTGTCTTCAGTTCCTGCTTGTTCTTGGGGCATTTTCCATTCAGTTTTGTCTTCAGCAGGTGAAATGCATGCTCAATCCAATTCATATCAGGTAATTGACTTAGCCATTGCATTACATTCAACTTGTCTCCCTTCAAAACTCTTTGGTTGCTTTTGCAGTATGCTTTGGGTCATTCTCCATCTGCACTGTGAAGCGGTGCCCAATGAGTTCTGAAGCATTTGGCTGAGTATGAGCAGAAATATTGCCTGAAACACTTCAGAATTCAATTCATCAATAAATACAAGAGAACCAGTTCCATTGACAGCCATACATGCCCACGCCATCTCACTACTACCACCATACTTCACTGCTTATAGGATCATGAGCAGCTCCCTTCCTTCTCCATACTCTTCTCTTCCCATCACTCTGGTACAAGATGATCTTGATCTCATCTGTCCATTGGATGTTTTTCCAGCTCTGTGGAGGCTTTTTTTAGAACTCTAATCTGGCCTTTGTGTTTTTTTCTTCACCAGGGAAAGTGTTTGTTGGTCATCCACCACAGTTGTTCTCATGGTCTTCCAGCTCTTTGGTGTTGCTGAGCTTACTGGTGCATCCTATCTTTTTAAAAATGTTCCAAACAGTTGTTTTGGCCATGCCTGATGTTCTTGCTATCTCTCTGATGGGTTCATTTGTTTTTTCAGCCTAATGATGGCTTGCTTAGAAGCCAGTTGTCCAATTATTTTTGGTCCATTAACAAGTGGGAGGCACAGATGTAAACTGTTCTAATTCCTACAGCGTTCACCTGATTTCGATGTAAATACCCTCAAATGCTGACAGTCTGCAACTAAAGCACATGTTGTTCATTTCATTTAAAATGCGTTGTGTTGGTATATAGAGCCAAAAATGTTAGAGTTGTGTCAATGTCCAAATATTTATAGACCTAGCTGTATATTTATTATTTTTCTAACTTCCAGATATGTTATCAAAAAATACTTTGACTTTTTTTTAGCTAAACAGAAACTTTATCTGACAATATCTGACATAATTATTATTATACTATTATCACTACACTTTATTGAAACCCTGTTGTAAATGTTGCACATTTCTGTGATGCCACCGTCTTTATTTTACTAACTTAGGCATGCTGAACTTATTTAAAGTAATATTTTATTATTCAACCAATTTAACCAAAGTCTAATAAAATACTGGCAATACATCCACAAGATCATATATTATTTCCATGCAAAATATTGTGATACTATACTGTCTCTATAATTTATCAAAATATCCACCCATAAGAAGTGCATCTTTATATTCGTTACAATAAGTCCACTTTCTAATTACCTTTATAACGTGGTAATGCTGAGATAAGTTAACCTTTTCCTCTGATCATTTACAAACAAGTTGGTTTCTAACAGCCCTGTGAAATTGTCACATTTGACAAAGAAATTCAGTTTCTAATTGTTCTTGAAATAATATTGCTCACTTGACATTTTTTAATTTTCTCTTTATCACATTTTAAATACTTTGCATTTCTTGTGAACCCTTACAGTTGTTTGTGTCTCTGAGGTTAAACATGGAATTTGTGTCTTTCACTTTTCATTTAAAGAGATAGTTCACCCAAAAATCAAAATGTATTCATTTACTCCTCCTCAAATGGTTCCAAATCTTTATGAGCTTCCTCTGTTAATTACAAGATATTTAGAAGAAAGCTGAAAACCTTTGACTATTATATTTCAAAATACTATGGAAGTCGATGCTTTCAGGTTTCCAACATTTAAAAAATTATCTTCTTTTGTATTTAACAGAAGAAAGAAAAGGGCATGTAAATGATGACTGAATTGTCGTTTGGATGACTTTAACCTTTTTAACAATGTTATCATATATGACATGATTCAAAAATGAAGGCATATCAAAATATAATTCAGTGTTTTCATAACATGTCTCAATTACCGTCTGAGTTGATGGCACCTCCTCTAGCGACATAACTCATTGTGCCATTGTTGAATGTCCTTCCTTCTAGTGTCAGACAAACCAGTTTCATATATTTACAAAAAGTGATGACTGAAGTGAGACTGATTGACAAAACAAATCCTTCATTTCTGAGTCATACTACTAAAACAAATCAGTAAATCAATCAGTAACTAAGAATGGCACTTAAGGGTAAGCACAAGTTGAAATAAAAAGACGTCTACCTTTGATTAAGAGAGTGATAAGTTCCCTGAACATATTCATTATCTTTCTTAACCCATCACTTAATTATTATGTTGTTACATATGTATAGCAGGTAAAGTATATTTTTCTCAGAAAATATATTTCTAAAGGTGAAATTGATTTAAAATTTCATCAGATGTCGTAAAGTAATTCATGCATACAAAGAAAACAAAACTAATGAATTTAACCATGAAGTTATGTGGAATTAAATAAAAATGAACACACGAAGAAAGGGACATGTAAAAATGCATGGAAAGCCCAGGCAGCAGCTGCAATCTTTCAGTGGTTAGAAAGCAGCCCTGACCCGTATCAGGTTAAATTAATATTAGTTGCTTTAGTCAAACACATACATTATATACATACCAGATGATGAAGATCAAACCAGGGTGGACATTTCAGCAAGACAATGATCCCAAACAGCCAAGGAACTCTCAATGGGTTTCATATTTTCATATTTACATATAATCATATTTTAACTTTAGTTGATGTGTAATGTAGCTGTGTGAACATAAACAGCATCTCTCAATGTAAAATGCTCAAAGTTCAATGCAAAGGAAGACCTTGGTTTTTACAGAGTTAGCTTATAGCAAAGCCTACAATGAACAAATTTTGGGGACTACAAAAAAATAATTACGGGTCTTGTGAGATTCACAAACGTACTTTCACCTCGCACACACTTTGCGCAGCTAAGGGGCGTGACCAGAGGCGCTGTAACGTTACAGCAGAGGGAGAAAATGCCATCCTGCTATTTCCACAGAGTTTCTTTGTTTCTGTATTTGGGCTTCCAAAGGACACGAAACAAACACAGAAGTGCTTACAGTTCAATATTAATTATGTTTCTGAGAATTATAAAATACATAGCAAGCATAATTTGACAAAACACAGCTTCCAGAATCTCTCTCAGTTTAATGCTTGATTCGGTTAAAATCTCCTCAAAGAAGGAGCAACTCAAACAAGCTGACGCTGTGAACTCTGAGCCAAGACCTGTAAGTGTTTTTATTTGTTAAAATTGATTTTGGGATGTACAGTGTCTAGCCTGTTGTAGCAAAGATGTAAACAACGGGAAATGCGGTTTGCCACCGCTAACGATTTAGCAACAAATTCATATTTATCAGTCAAACTGCTGTAAAAACAAACGCACACACACTAAACCAGCATGTGCAGCGTCTCTCTGTGTGTCCGTGACAGTGCATTGTTTCTCTATTGGCAGCTTTTCCATGCGTTTTACATCTCAGATAGTGAAGTTGCAAAAGATATGTGAACGATTCATGTTACTTATACAGACATATTCCGAATATCTGTGAAAGACGTCGTGTAACGGGTTGAGTTAAAAAATACAGGAGAGCTCGCCTTACTCATGCAGCAGCAGAAAAATCAATTAAGGCTCACACAGGTCACATCCCACATCTTGTGCTTTATTCTTCTGTCACGATATATTACAGAAAATAACTTAATCCGAGCATCAGAGACAAATAAAAATAAACATCGGTCCCGCGCACATGCGCTTCTCTTTACACGTGTCTACAGTTCATACACACGCACACACATAAGACACACACACTTGTCAGATGATATTTCAGAGAGGGAGCATGAGGTTGACTGACTTCTTCTTCTTCTTCTCCTTTGGCCTTAGACTCGTATGGTTGCGGGGTCAGCCCTTTGGAACAAGCCATTTTAGACTTGTCCATATGATAACAACTTTTTTACACTCATACACTATGGACAATTTAGCCTTCCCAATTCACCTGCAGCATGTGTTTGGACTGTGGGGAAAACTGGAGCACCCAGAGTCAGTCAACCTCAACGGATCGGAGCCGTGGAGTCGTTTTTATGTTAGCTGAGGAGCTATATATAATCAAAGTGAGATTTATGAAAAAATAACGTGATTTTCCTTCATGTGAAACATGAGCACACATTGCTTTGCCACTTAATAACACAACCAAGCCTTAAAATTACATTCTGGACCACCCCTTTAAGCCCTCATATGAGGTCCAGCACTTACAAACAAGACACAGCCACTTACAAGACATGCCTGTAAGTTTTTATCAAGGAAATTGGAGGAACTGCAGAGTAAGAAAAAAGGAGGCACAAAGGAGCAGTAGCTTCCATCCGAAAAGTTGCACCATCGGTTTCCTGGGTACACTGCAGCATCCACCAAGAAGCTCGAGTGATGGAAAAAAGATGCCAAATAATCTTTTGTCTGTACACTGTGAACATTTTCAACTTCATAAAAGCTTATCCATTAAATTGACATATTTTGTTATTTTAATTTTAATCACTTATACAGAACATATGTGTATTTAGTTATTGTAGTTAAAAATGTGGAGAAAGGGGTGTTTGGCAGGTGTCAAATGGGTGCACACAGAAAAAGTTTGGGAAACACTGAGTAAAGACAACATTTTTTATTTTTTAACATTTTTTTCACAGCTTTTATTGTGGGGAAACTGGATAATTTTAAGCTTTTTTCAGCTAATTTTTTCTTCCGGATTTAAATTTTTTTTTAGGGTCAGATCAAAATCGGTGACATAGGGCCCTATCATACACCCGGCGCAGTGTGGCGCAGGGCGTGGCGCAATAGTCTTTTGGTAGTTTTAGCTTGGCGCAAAAGTCGTTTTGAGGCGTTGCGCTACGCTGTGTAAATAGCAAATGCATTAGCGCTCATTTGTGCGCCCATAGGCGTTTTGGTCTAAAAAGGAAGGCGTTCTGAGGCGGACCGCTGGCGCATTGCTATTTTGAGAAACTATAATAGATTTTTCATTAGACCAAAACTAACCCGGTCTAAACTCCGGCGCAACTCCTCGCTTACACACTGCTTAATATGCACAAGAGAGCAATAGGCAAATATCTTTACATATGAAAAAATGTAAATATTAAGGATATATATAGGATATAATAAGAATAGATATAGAATATAAATATAAAGGATTAAAATATTACAAAACATATTATTTTCTAGCCTACAGAAATATAAAAAAAATCACAGATTTATGTCTTCTTCATCTCGGGAGGCTTTTTCAGTTCATTCATAACAATTTGCTTTTGTATAATGTTATTATTATTAGCAGTATTATTTATTATATCCATATTTATATTTGTTTTATTAAAAACAAGCTTAGATTTGCCCACCTGTCAGGTTTTAGACCATATGGGGCACAGCATGTGTTTTAGGATATAACTCAGGTTTTTGAGCACATTTTGTTACTATTGTTCATTTATTCGTTTGCTGGAAATTAGAACTGAATTTAGAAATAGTTTTGAAACGAATATTTGCACTTAACAAACTAAATTAATTATTTATAGACTAATTGATGTCTGTGCATAAAAGTTTCCCTATCCATGAGAGAGAAAGTGAAAGTGATCCATTATCTCTCATTTTCACGCAGTAGATGCTCTGTTTCACAGTTTTCTGTTAAAAAACTGTTAACTGTTAACTGTTTGCTAGTGAAATGCTCATTTTTTCCACTTAGACTTACTTTGCGTCCTGTAAATAGCGAATGCGCTCTTGGCGCGACGCAGCTGACTCTTAAAGGGAATGGGAGATGAGACTCTAATTGGTTTATTCTCAAAACACACCTATGACTCATTAAGAAAATAAACTCAACCCTTTTAGACCATTCGCCATGGCGCAAGGCAGATTTCCCGTCCATAAATTAGCAAAAACGCGTCCTGACACGCCCTTAAAGCGTTTGCGCCCTGCATTTTGTGCTTTGTGCATGGACCATCAAAATAGAGCCCATAGTGTGCATCTGCTGGTGGAGTGATAAAAGTCGTTTTTTCATTATTATTCATAGCTGAGTTTTCTTATCCTATGAGAAGACCCTGCTTCTTAATTGAGAGCACATGCGTTCCAAAAGCGAGGCAGACCTGCCAAGCTGTGACCCACTGCATGAGGCCCTCCTCTGCAAGGCATGGATCGTATGTGTTTGTTTCCATGATCCACAAGGTTTGCTGTATGTTTTCCTCATGAGGGTATCAAGTCCGATACAGCAAAGTTGTTGGTTTGCAGCAAGCATTTTTGTCGAGAGAACAGTATGGGAATTGATCAGTTAAACTTGTTACCATTCAGACACATCATCTATATCCGTGCTCGGCATGTTTAAAATCCTCCAGATTACTTTTTAGTGTTTATATAAAGACGATTATCTTTATGATGATATAAAAAATTGTGGTTATGTGTATATGAAATGACGAATAACAAATGTAGTAGAATATTAAATTATTGTTTATTTCTTTGCATTTTAACTTTGTAAAGTATAAAATCATGGGTCTCCTCATGGTTTGTGTCTCACTCCCCACTACCCTTTTTCCTCTGCTCTGTTTTCCACACCCACTCCTCCCTAAGCTCGCAGAGCTTCACGCCCATCATGAAGCATTTTTTGATCAAATTCTGAGGTTGACTTGAACCGAAAAAGGGGGGTTTCATTGCCCTTTAAATCTAACTTCTAAGCTAGGTGACTATAATAAATAGTGAAAATGAAACCAATATCTTCCGTGCACATTAGAACCAATCTAAACTAATTAAACTTCAAAACTCAAAATTACCTGGATTTGTGGAACTGGCACCCTCATAACGATGATGGACAGGTAACTGAACCATTAAGCAACAACGTGGAGTGAGAAACGGAGAGAGGAGGGTGAGAAAACACATAAAACTAACGTGGAACATAACCAAAAGAGCTTTTTATACAAAGTATTAAATACATTTTATTAGTTAAGATTACAGTAATTTTTTTATTCAATTTTGTATGTTTGGATCTTGACCAAAACCTGGGTCGGTTTCACGTCAATAGCTCTTTTAGAAATATATTTACCAGGACATGCCACATTAAAATATTATATTTGGTTGACTTTGAACTAAAGTATGTGACTGGGTTTTGACCTCAGATCAAGGAGATGCTGTGTCACACACTAAGTATGCTTTCTTTTATGTTAACAGAAGTATGATTGTTTGAACAGTTACACTGTGACAGAAATATGCCACCCAACAGAAACAGGTGATTATTACTTAATCGTCTATTCTTTTATGTCACTTCACTTTGTTTTTGATATATGGATGATATTCAACTTAAAGCACAATGCACATGTCTCTTTAACAAATGAAGAGCTTTTAATCTACAGTATGCATGTATGCTGTGTATAATGAATTCCATTCGAAATATGATTAATGAGTCAAAAATAATCTAAATATAGAATATATTGTGTAATAAGCATGATCCAACTTTTTTGTCACATAAACACCATTTTGTAATAACAAGCATAGCCTTTTAAGCAAATTACACTAAACGCCACGCACATATATTATAGTTATTCATTCAGTCAATCATTTCCCTTCAGCTTAGTCCCTTATTTATCAGGCGTTGCCACAGCGGAATGAACCACCAACTATTTCGGCATATGTTTTACATAGGGGATGCCCTTCCAACAGCAACTCAGAACAGGGAAACTTCCATACACACTCACATTCACACTCAGACACTTCGGACAATTTTGTTTACCCAATTCACCTAAACCGCTTGTCTTTGGACTGTGGGGGAAATCGTAGCACCTGGAGGAAACTCACACCAACACGGAGAGAACATGCAAACTTCACACAGAAATGGAATGGAAACTGGCCCACCCAGAACACAAACCATCAGACCTACTGAGCCATCCATATTACATTTACTAAAATACAAAGCAGATACACTGAAAAAAATTATTCATTGGATTAACACATTTTTCAGCGACTGGTTGCAAGCAATTTATAGAGGCTGAATTTAAACAAACAAATTAAGTTGAACATACTACATCTGGTCGCAACAAAGGCTCATTCTGAAAATGTAGTCCCGCTGATGTTTCTGAGACAGTGAATTATGTAGCTAGAGGTACGTATGGCTGTATTTCATTTTTTTAAGTGAACGCTACAAGGCGGTATGACGCCGTTCCTTTTAGCGCTTAACATTTACCTCCATGTGGAGGGCTTTTCCAATGCAGTCAGTTTGTCCAGTTAGCTTGTCATGTATGTTGGTGGAACCGGGTTTGAGTCAGGGGAAGAGTGGTTCCGGAAATCAGGTAAGACAAAAACAGAATCCAAAACATAAAATGAACGAGTGAACAACAGGGTGAGAATGTGGTAAAATCCCAAAATGTGGTAAAAATCCCATGAGAGCTTTTCTTTTTCTGGAAGGCTGTTGTAAACCGTCGGCTAGGTTTAGGGAAGTAAGCGAACGGGCGAGGCAATTGGTTAAATTGGTTGTGTTTAGGTAAGGAGGTCAGTCAATCATTTAGTCGGTTGACAGCGGCCTCTGGTGGGTTCACGCGAGAACAGTGCAGGCGCGAACGGCATTCATGAGAGACATTTGCGAAAATGCGCACACAGGGGCCTCTCGTGGATTTGCACAAACAAAAACTGCAAAAATACGTACCTCCCGGGATGTATTTTGTGGTCTCCAGAAACATCCACAGGACTACGTTTTCAGAATGAGCCTGAGTTGTTTAATTTGTTTTTTTAATTCAGCCCATATAAATTGCTTGTAACCAGTTAGCTTAAAAAATATTAAATCCAATGAATATTATAATATAATTTTTTTAGTGTACAGTAAATATGTCAGACACTAGCAAATCAGTATTATGCAGATGTATTGATTGGGAATGTGACGCTTGGGTGTGTTGACTTCGCCGTTTAAGAATTCAGAATTCCCTTTCTTTTGTAACAAATAGTTCAGTTAATCCAACTATAGATCACAACGTCACACTTTGTCAGAAATACAGTGAGGAGAATGTCAGAGAAATTAAGGACTTAAGCAAACACCCACTATTCTCATTACTATGACACATGGTTAAGAAATGACATTTTGTAGCTTTTGTATTACATTTTGAGGGCTATAATGACCCCATTTCTAATCGGTAGGGCCAGACAGAATCTGAGGACATTTTTTGTTATTTCTGTGCAAATTAAAAAAAAATAATAATAATCTGCAGATTTATGCAGAATGATTTGGGCATTATCATAACCAAAACCCTAATATATGAATAAAAAATACATTTAAAATGTTTTATTTAATGTTTAAAATGCAAATCCAATTAAATACACTTTATTTAGTAAACAAAGCAAATCTCACATATATTAAATCTACTAAAAACAGAAAATATTACTGTGGTGGGGAAGGCGTGATCGAACACCCAGAAAGGGGGGAGAGCAAGCGGAGACACCGGCTGCTGGTCAGTGGTCTAATCATAAATAATTATTAACACCTGTATTTTCTACTGATTGGGCCGGAGAGACACCTTCATAAGGGGAGGAGAAGGAGAAGCCGGGAGAGAGGAGAGCCTGTCCACTTGCAGACTCGACACTCACATACACCTACAGCATTATAAATAAAAGTTTGTGCTTACCTGATATCGCCGACCCTGCCTTCTTCTTCCCACAAAACGAACATTATCACAATTACTTTACAAACTGTCTAATAAATAAATCGTATAAATATTTTAATATAACTCTTATTATATCACAATAATATTAGTGAAATTAACTAAAAAAACTGAATATATATAAATTTACTCATGTATACACAAGTAAATAAATATAATTAATAATGGGCTAAAAAGCTGTGGAAAAATACATTACATGACATCCTATATTAATACAGTCATGATCCTAAAAGGACCACCCAAATGCTGAATGAGGTTAAAGGGGGTTTTACAGCAATGGCAGATATGTAAAGTTTGGGTTAAGTGTTACAGGTACAAAGTGTACAACAGGTAGAACAGTGGTTGAAAAAAACTGTTTGATAAAGGGTTGATGGTGGGTGGTGCAAAATGTAGAGTAATAAAATACTAAAGGAATACATGAAAGACTAGAGTTGTAGAACATAACCTTCGAACCTCGGTTCAAGCCTTGGCTTAGTTGGCATTTCTGTGTGGAGTTTGCATGTTCTTTCTGTGTTCGCGTGGGTTTCTTACGGGTGCTCCGGTTTCCCCCACAGTCCAAAGACATGCAGTACAGGTGAATTGGGTAGGCTAAATTGTCTGTAGTGTATGAGTGTGTGTGTGAATGAGAGTGTTTGGATGTTTCCCGGAGATGGGTTGCAAGTGGAAGGGCATCCACTGCGTAAAAACGTGCTGGATAAGTTGGTGGTTCATTCCGCTGTGGTGAACTATGATTAATAAAAAGACTAAGTCGACAAGAAAATGAATGAATGAATGAATGAAAGCAAATTAAGAGATAAAATTAAATGCAACTAAAAAGGATAAACAGGAATGTTGTCTGAGAAGACCCAAGGGGGCTGTTTCCACCTGATTACTTCATTATGATCGGATAACTGATCTGATTTGGCTAATTCTTTAAAAAAATGTAATCCTATATACATTTCTGCAGAGCACCAAATACGTCGCAGGAGGTGTTTTTTTTGTCAGCTTTTGGTTTTAAAATCCACCAGAGGTTGCTGTGTACAATTTTTGAGATCTCAAATTTCTCTCACGAGTGCCATTCGTGCCTGCTGTTCTGACGTAAATTCACCAGAGGCCTCTGTTGACCAATTGACCAACCCACCGATACCCATACCCACCCACCCCCTTTTCTAAACCCAACTGACAGTGTTTTGAAAAAAATCAAGAAAAGAAAAGCCATACGTTTGCATACTTTACCACATTCTCACCGTTATTTGCTTCTTTATTTTATTTTTTGGCTTCTGTTTTTGTTTGACCTGCTTTCTGAAACCATTCTTCACCAGAATCGAACCCCATTGTCAGTCAACTCCTCTCTGCATCTCAAGTCTGCCTACATAAGCTTTGAGCCACTAGACAAACTGGCAACAAAAGGAAAACCGTCCATACGGAGGTAAGCGGTCAGCTGCTAGCACAAAAAAGAATGGCGTCATACCGCCCCATAACGTTCGTTTTAAAGACAAAATGAAGACATAAGTACTTCTGGCTACATAATTCACGATGTCCATAAATGTATATAGGGCTGCGTTTTCAGAATGAGCCTGTGTTGCAGCCTGATATGGGCAGGTGTAAATGCCGTCCAATTTGCTTTCGAGAGGAATGTTTTACAGCCTGCATATAAAACGCCAAATATAGCTTACATTTTTGTAAATAATAATATCAATTATATAAAATGTGGTGTATCTGACATTTTAGTTGACGTAATCTAGTTAAATTTGCATACATTTCAATTTGAAGAATGGAATCATATCTGTTGAGCAGAGACACATTCATATGGTAAAATGTAAATGGATCTGTTTTCACAAATCACATAGCTCTCCATTCAGGCGCAAACACAAAGGAACAAGCACGAATCACACTGAATCACAAACACTGAAGTAGCAAAGAAATGATGGTAGTAGAGAACACAACATGAAGAGAGAAAAGCACTCAAGGATCAGGTAAGGACAGTTCCCCTTCGGGGGGAACTTCAGCACTATAAGTGGATTTGATTTGTAAAATCCACGCATTGGGAGGATTCGGATCAGAAGCCGCTTGTCTGGAGAGTATTGAACGGGCCAATGAATGAAATTAATTGGCAGCGTAAGCTTGCGCAGGTGTGCGACATCTGCAATTATCTCAGCATATAAGCACACCTGAAGCCAGCAGACGCCATCCTTTTCGCTTCAGATCCTTTCTGAGTGAGTCGATGAGGGTTCCTCTTGCTGATCAGCACTTCAGAGCGAACGAGTGTGTCTCCCGGTCCAGAGTGGGTCTTCGCGGTGGCAGACGGTCGAGCTGGGTTACTCCCTTGCCTGCGGTTCTTTGGGTCCGGTCCTCCAGAGCGGTGCGTATAGTTGCAACTTTCCTAAAAGAGCAACACAGTCGTGCAGCACGTCCTTTTCAGGATGGCGTTCCGACTGTGCGTTTCTGTATGCGGGGGTTTCCTGTCTCCGGATGATGGACACGATCACTGCATTGCATGTTTGGGGGTCCAGCATGTTAATGCGGTGCTCGCGGGCGGTTCATGTCGTCATTGCAATGCCATGACCGTTGCACAGCTAAGATCGCGGCTAACTTTCGCAAGAGAGCGAGCCACCCCAGTTGCCTCCTGTTCTAAAAAAGCAGCGGGCGCTCGGGCAGATCTGAGGGTTTCAGCGGGAGCTAATCCGCCGCCCACGGGCTCGCGGACCTCTCGCTCCTCACGGCGCTCCATCCAAGCTTCGGGTGGTGAGAGTGATCCGTCTAACCAGATGGTAGCTCTCACACTCGCTGACACCGGAGATCAGATGTCCTCCGCGGCATCGGAGGGTGGGCTTTCACTGTCCGACGAAGATCCGGACCCGCTCGCCCCCTCCGGGCAGGTGAGCGCTGTCAAATCGGATCCTGAAGCGGACATGTTAGCCGTGCTTTCCCGGGCTGCTTCGGCCGTGGGGTTGGAGATGGTTTATCCCCCAGCTCCGCGGCCGGACCGACTAGATGGGTGCTACGTAGAGGACCAGAAGGCGAAGCCTTCGAAGCCTCTCGTCCCCTTCTTCCCGGAAGTGCACAGTAGGCTCACGCAGTCCTGGAGGGCACCTTTCTCTGCCCGTGCTGCGAGTGCCTCCGCCCTCACCGCCCTTGATGGCGGAGCTGCCAGGGGGTTTGAGGCGATCCCGTCAGTGGAGCGCGCTATCGCGGTCAATCTTTGTCCGCGCGGCGCCTCTACGTGGCGGGGTTTGCCCCGCCTCCCGTCCAAAGCCTGTAGGTTGTCTGCCTCACTCGGAGCCAGAGCTTATAAGGCTGCGGGCCAGGCTGCTTCTGCTTTGCACGCGATGGCCACCTACCAGCGCTACCAAGCGCAGGCGCTGGCCGAGCTGCACGAGGGCGGGTCCAACCCAAGCTTATTACATGAGCTGCGCACCGCGACCGACTATGCTCTTCGGACTACTAAGTCCGCCGCGTGTGCGCTGGGGAGGACGATGTCCACACTTGTGGTTCAGGAACGCCACCTCTGGCTAAACCTGGCCGATATGCGCGACGTTGACAAAGTTCGCCCATATCCCAGGCTGGCCTGTTCGGGGACACCGTCGGTGAATTCACCCAGGAATTCAAGGCGGTGAAAGAGCAGTCGGATGCGATGGGCAATGTCATCTATCGGCGTGGCCGTAAGCCCGCTCCGCCCGCCGAGCCATCCACCTCCGCTGTTCCTCGCCGAGGGCGCCCGCCAACGAGTGCTGCCCCCCCCCCTGCCTGCGCCTCCGGCCAAGCGGGTGCGGCGTTCACCTCGAAAGCAGGCAGCCCCTCCTGCCCAGGGCGCCGTTAAGTCCGGTAAACGGACCGCGAAGCGTCCCTGAGACAGGCCATCCGGAGAAGAGGAAACTTGCTCTTTCCCCGCTGGAGGGCGGGGCCCCGATAACAACGGTACTTTTCAGTGCCACCAAAACATCAGTAAAAGAGCACTTTTTCCCTTCCCCGGATGTGACTGCACGAGTTCTGCCAGTCCGGGACGCGCTGCCTTCCGGCTCGCAGACTCTACGTGCTTCGCCAGTGGCTCACGAGCGCTGGGGGGACGGTCTCCCTTCCCTCAGCCCTCCAGCCCCCTCTCCGGAGTCAGGGTGCGGAGCCAGAGCGAATCGCTCTCCTCCAGCTCTTCCGCGGGACCCTCGTGCTTCCCGGATCAGCACACCCACTCCGCGCTGCCCCACCGCTGGTACGTCAGCGATTGTAGCGATGACTCCATTAGCGAGGGCTCTGCCTGCCTGGTTAGCGCGGGCCAGCGCCTCGCGGTGGCTCATACGCACAATCAGACTCGGTTACGCGATTCAGTTCGCGAAACGGCCCCCCAAGTTTACGGGCGTGTATTTCTCCAGGGTCAACCCCCTGTCCGCCCCTGTCTTGCGAGAGGAGATTGCTGCCCTCCTGGCGAAGGGTGCAATCGAGCCGGTTCCTCCAGCCGAGATGGAGAGTGGGTTTTACAGCCCATACTTCATCGTACCCAAAAAGAGCGGTGGGTCACGGCCAATCCTAGATCTGCGCGTTTTGACCCGCTGTCTGCACAGGCTGCCGTTCAGAATGCTCACGCAGAGGCGCATTCTCCAATGCGTTCGTCCTCGGGATTGGTTTGCAGCCATAGACCTGAAGGACGTGTATTTCCATGTCTCCATTCTTCCACGCCACCGCCAATTTCTGCGGTTTGCGTTCGAGGGTCGAGCGTGGCAGTACAAGGTCCTCCCCTTCGGGCTCTCTCTGTCTCCGCGGGTCTTCACCAAACTCGCGGAGGGTGCCCTAGCGCCCCTTCGGCTCGCGGGCATTCGCATACTCAATTATCTCGACGACTGGCTGATTTTAGCCCACTCGCGGGAGCAATTGATTATGCACAGGGACAAGGTGCTTCGGCATCTCCGCCTACTGGGGCTTCAGGTCAACCGAGAAAAGAGCAAACTCGCCCCCGTGCAGAGGATTTCTTTTCTCGGGATGGAGCTGGACTCGATCACCATGGTAGCGCACCTCTCCGAGGAACGCGCTCGCCTGTTGCTGAACTGTCTGAGGGAGCTCGACAGCAAACTAGTGGTCCCACTGAAGTTCTTTCAGAGGCTCCTGGGGCATATGGCATCCGCAGCCGCCGTCACGCCGCTCGGGTTGCTCCATATGAGACTACTTCAGCACTGGCTTCACGATCGGGTCCCCAGACGCGCATGGCACGCGGGCACACACCGGGTCTCGGTTACTGCGCTGTGTCGCCGCGCCCTCAGCCCTTGGAACGACCCCTCGTTCCTACAGGCCGGTGTGCCTCTAGGACAGGCGTCCAGCCATGTTGTTGTTTCAACAGACGCTTCCAACACGGGTTGGGGGGCCGTGTGTCGCGGGCATGCGGCTGCGGGCCTCTGGAAGGGTGCCCAGCTGCATTGGCATATCAATCGCCTAGAGCTGTTGGCAGTGTTCCTCGCTCTCCACCGCTTTTTACCGGTGCTGGAGCGGCAACACGTGCTGGTCAGGACGGACAGCATGGCGGCGGCGGCGTATATCAACCGCATGGGGGGTATGCGCTCTCGCCGCATGTCTCAGCTCGCCCGCCGTCTGCTCCTCTGGAGTCACCCGCGGCTGAAATCGCTGCGCGCCATTCACGTCCCAGGCACGCTCAATCGTGCAGCCGATGCGCTCTCACGACAGCTGTTATGCCCTGGAGAATGGAGACTCCACTCCGAGTCTGTTCAGCTGATAGGGGCGCGATTCGGGGAGGCCCAGATCGATCTGTTTGCTTCCCCCGAGAACGCTCACTGCCAGTTGTTTTTTTCCCTGACCGAGGGCTCTCTCGGCACGGATGCACTGGCCCACAGCTGGCCTCGGGGCATGCGCAAGTATGCGTTTCCCCCAGTGAGCCTGCTCGCGCAGTTTCTGTGCAAGGTCAGGGAGGACGAGGAACAGGTTCTGCTAGTTGCGCCCCTTTGGCCCAACCGGACCTGGATGTCAGAGCTCTCACTCCTCGCGACGGCCCTCCCCTGGCGGGTCCCTTTGAGAGAGGACCTACTCTCTCAGGGACAGGGCACCATCTGGCACCCTCGCCCCGATCTTTGGAACCTCCACGTGTGGTCCCTAGACGCGAGGAAGACTTAGGTAACCTACCGACTGCGGTGGTTAATACCATCACTCAGGCTAGAGCCCCCTCCACGAGGCGCGCCTACGCCCTGAAGTGGAGTCTATTCACTGAATGGTGCGTCTCTCGCAGAGAAGACCCCCGAAATTGCCAGATTAGTGTTGTGCTCTCTTTCCTTCAAGAGAAGTTGGACAGCAGGCTGTCGCCCTCCACTCTCAAGGTTTACGTGGCCGCCATCTCCGCTTATCATAGCGCGGTAGCTGGCGGCACCGTGGGAAAGCATAACCTGGTCATCCAGTTCCTTAGGGGTGCTAGGCGAATTAATCCATCTCGCCCCCCTCTCATGCCCTCTTGGGATCTCGCCCTCGTTCTCACGAGTCTGCGATCCGATCCCTTTGAGCCACTCGAATCAGTATCTCTAAGATTTCTGTCCCTGAAGACAGCTCTGCTGGTTGCGTTGGCCTCCATCAAGAGGGTCGGGGACCTGGAGGCATTTTCGGTCAGTGACTCGTGCCTGGAATTCGGGCCGGATTACTCTCACGTCATCCTGAGACCCCGCCCCGGTTATGTGCCCAAGGTTCCTACCACCCCCTTTAGAGATCAGGTAGTGAACCTGCAAGCGCTGCCCCCGGAGGAGGCAGACCCAGCCCTTTCTTTAATTTGTCCAGTTCGCGCTCTGCGCATTTATGTGGACCGTACTCAGAATTTTAGATCATCTGAGCAGCTCTTTATCTGTTATGGCGGTCGGCAGCAGGGAAGTGCCGTATCAAAACAAAGATTATCCCACTGGATTGTGGATGCCATTTCACTCGCTTATTCGAGTCGAGGTCAGCCGTGTCCCCCGGGAGTTCGTGCACACTCCACTCGGAGCATTGCATCCTCTTGGGCGCGTGCACGCGGCGCCTCTCTAACAGACATCTGTAGAGCTGCGGGCTGGGCGACACCCAACACATTTGCAAGGTTTTACAATCTGCGAGTGGAGCCGGTTTCCTCAAGGGTATTAGGTAACCCTTTGGTGATTGAGGAGACAACTCGGTAGGGTGTTGAAACACGCTTGCTGCGCCATTCTCCCTAACACGGAGGTACGTGCGCCTTTTTTTATCTGTCAGTAAAGTTCCCTGTCAGGTGAGCCCTGCAGATTCCTCCGTGGCCCCCAGCACTGACTCAGCGGAGGAGTCACTTGCTGGCCCACTACGTTGTAGGTCTGCCCGCTGGTCAGCCCGCGTTTTGGGTATAGGTGCCTGCTATGCGTGATCCCCACTAGGCGATCCCATATGCTTATTCCGCCACGGCTAAGTCCCCCCCCTGGGCGGACCCGTGTCTTCCCTCTCCGCTAACCACTCTTTTGCTATGCGTACTCCCCCTTTTTAGGGCTAGTCCATATGTAAATTCTGCCATCTATCCCCCCCTTGGGTAACGGATGGCCTCCGCAGCGTCCTCCCTATCGGGATTGCACGCTTCCCAACGTACTGTCGTATTTCCTAGAATTATCTAGATGCTCACGACTTCCCAAAAAATATATCTAAATCCGTAAAACTTCTGTTGAAGTAGGATAAATTAGGGCCAGGGACACGTTGGAGGACCGCGCCCCCCATGATGTGGGTGCGTCACGCTTGCTTGACTATCTCCTCATCGGGGGTGTTGGTAAGGTGCAGTCATTATGGCGCTTTCAATGGGCTCCCAATGCGTGGATTTTACAAATCAAATCCACTTATAGTGCTGAAGTTCCCCCCGAAGGGGAACGTTCGAGGTTACTAAAGTAACCCTTCGTTCCCCGAGGAGGGGAACGGAAGCACTATACTCCGTCGCCATAATGACTGTCCCTTAGCTGTTTGAAAGTCTCTTCAGCTTAAAAGGATGGCGTCTGCTGGCTTCAGGTGTGCTTATATGCTGAGATAATTGCAGATGTCGCACACCTGCGCAAGCTTACGCTGCCAATTAATTTCATTCATTGGCCCGTTCAATACTCTCCAGACAAGCGGCTTCTGATCCGAATCCTCCCAATGCGTGGATTTTACAAATCAAATCCACTTATAGTGCTTCCGTTCCCCTCCTCGGGGAACGAAGGGTTACTTTAGTAACCTCGAACGTTACACTAACAATGACTTGATGAGGGCTAAACAAGGGGGAATGGTAGTAGGAAACAAATAGGCAGAAACTGAGCAGACCATGGCAGACACAAACAAAGACTGGGACATGTGCTCAATTACAAATCAAATATAGAAACATTAAACAGGACAAAACAGACAGGGCATTTATAACATGACAAATACATACCCAACATGAAATCTTCATTGCAGTTCTTTGGAGATATAAGACATTGGGCCTACAAGCCAACAAGATGGATGCAGCTAATGAAATGTTCTACAAATGGTTAAACTCACTCCAGTAATGTTTGGGATATTCTAAACTCACATGTTAAAAAGTAACTGATCAATTAATCAGTGATTATAAATTCACTTTTTAACTTAGCAAAGTTGTAATATTAATATAAAACCCCTTTGAAAGATTTTATTAGTGTTTTAAATATGCAAGAGTAAATTATATTTTATTTTCTGGCATTTTGTCTTTGTGTTGACCCTGGTCCATAAAACCATCATGTGTCTTTTTTTTTTTTTTTTTTTTGAGAAGCATCAACAGCCTGAGGTATCAAGACGTTTGTGCTGCCCATTAAATTACAAACCACAGGAGAGGGTAAATTCTCCAGCAGGATATCACCTTTTAATACTTCAGCCTCCACATCAAAGTTCCCGATAGCAAAGAAGATTGCGGTGCCCCAGGATTGACCAGCCCAGTCACCAGATATGAACATTATTGAGCATGTCTGGAGTAAGATAAAGAAGGAGGCATTAAAGATGAATCCAAAGAATCTCGATGAACTCTTGGAGTCCTGGACGAACGCTTTCTTTGCCATTCCAGATGACTTTATTAACAAGTTATTTGAGTTATTGCAGAGATGTATGGATGCAGTCCTCCAAGCTCATGGGAGTCAAACACAATATGAATTCTTTTTCCACTGCACCATGACTTTTTACTCTATACTGTACATCATTTTTCTAAAGTGACAAGACTTTTGTCTAAGCAAAGTCAGACTGTACTGTCCCAATTAAATAATTTAAAATCAAGGCATGAGCATATTTTATTTTGGTAAAATAAGCATAATCTAGAGGCCTTTGCCTTTCATAAAAGCCACCTCTGATACCAAATCATCAACTAGAAGTCAAGTTATTATGTGTTGTTCCTAAAGATTGGATAGCCGACAAGACTTTTGTCAGGTAGTATATAAAGTAGGAAATTTACTTAATATTCTAATGATTTTGCCATTAAAAATAAAAATCAATCATTTTGACCCATACTTTTTTTTGGGGCTATTCCCATAAATCAATGTATTCCCTATTACCCTATGTACCCATACAACATAAGACTGGTTTTGTTGTCCAGGGTTAAATATTTTGATCTCTTCTACATTTTCTAAGATGGATTGTGTAAACTAATTTTATGGCTATTAATGTCTGTTTAATCCAGCTTTCACAGTCTTCATTGTTTCACGGATCCTATGACTAACGCAGCAGATATCTGAATAACACACCTGGGAAGCCTAAAAAAACTGCAATTAGAGTGTTTGGTGGTTGATTGCTCAATCACAAAATATGATAAACACAATGAGCAAAAGCACTTTAGAAAGCCACATCTTTAACATTTACTACTACATTTATGACTCATTTCAGTAAAATATAAACACACATGATTTGCCTTAGCAGTGAGCCAGCTGATGTTTGTTGTACACGTGCCCTTTTCATGAGAAAATCGTACTACATTTAAACCATGTAAAGTGCCTTTTTTTTTTTTACATAATGTAGGTACTCCTGGACATAGATTTTACAAGAAAAAGATCTGTCAAATTAACTAACAGGAAAACAAAGTATCGCAATTATAGTTTGGACACTTAGGAAATAACTTATAAAAGTTCATTCACATGTATGACAGACCACTACCAAACAATTATGAGTCTGTTTGTGGTTAAGACAGCAGGGACCAGTAAGACAACAGTGGTTTTAGGATAACCTTGTGGAGAACAGGGCAGGTGTCTTGTTTAGCAGGTGTTAGCTTATAAGTACACACAGTTAGCATTTAATCATGCTTAAAAGACATAATAATGGAGGTAATAGATTTCTAACAATAGTCCATAAATAGACTGTAGTCATCAAATACACAAGAATGAATATTAACTCCACATGTCAAGTCTGTTTATTTTTGGACTATATGTCCAATAGATTGTCATCAACAGCCCAAATTTTGCCAAGACATTTTTGTTTGGAAGACTGTAGATGATTTTTAAACACAAAATTGCTTGGTGGGTACACATGTTAGCTGATGTAATCTAATCAGCCACTAGAAAGGTAGTACTGGGTATTGATAGTACCAGAAAAATATTAAGCTTTGATCGAGTGTATGTCACATTTCTTAACCAGTTAAATTCTTCAGACCCGGTACCGGGTGACGTCATCAACTTTCGCTTTAAGATCCAAAGGGCTAGCATTGCACCAGACTCCGTAAGTGGTTTCGTTTGAAAGTGTAGAATCTATATTTTATGCACAAATGCATCCCTTTGGTTTTTTATTACTGTACAAAGGTTATTTACACTTAAATACACAGTATTTTGGATATCCGAGCTGGGTATTGAACATTGGTTCATTTTCATATTTTTCATATGGTTCATATATGACACATGTACAAGTTATGAATAAAAGTTCTTGCCGGTGATCATATGGTTCTAGCATTCTTTTTAGTGAATTATATTTACATATTAAACAGTTGTCGAATGAATCGCAGTGTTTCCATGGCGCAGAAGTGAGAACAATACATTTATGATCAATAAGCAGCCCCAGATAGCACAGACAGCTGTCATCTCCTACCTTTTGCTGTGCGCTTCAGTGCCATTTCTCCTCTGTTTTTGAGGTGATTTGCATAAGTAATCCTTTCATATGTCTAATGTGGTCCAAACACAGTAAATTATGTTTGATCAAACAAAAGAATAGTGAAATATGTAAACAATGATCGATCCCTGTGGCTTGTATAGCACCACTCATCAGTTGGAATACAATAACTTTTGCATAGATTATGGTAGAGACATTTTTCTTTTTTCCTATGATTACAGACATGTTCAGGAACCACCAACATTTATTACAGCACCCTAGACCACACAGAACCTAAAAGGTACACTTGCAAATTTGAGTTAATCAAAAAAAAAGATACAAAAAAAACGCCTCTTTTTTAGGTGTTATAACACAGTTAACATATACAGATATTTTAAATACTTTGAAAATTCAAAGGGTTTTCTTTAAAATGATACCAAATTTTTGCATTTCCACCTCTGCATGTGGATTTGGGAAGCTTTTAAATTTGGGTAGGCAAAATCGAGAAAAATTCCCAAATAGAAGCAGAGTTAACTGGTTAATATTCATCCATCACGATAAATGTCCGCAGTTTATTATTACAGCGAAATAGGGAAAGTGGGAGGAAAAAAAAATTGTGAGGTCATGGTCACAGAACATGGTGAGGAGAGTCAGTGCTGCAGGGATGTTGAATGCATAACTAGTTTGAGTGGAGAATGTGACTAAATCCAAATGTGCTACAGTATATCAGCCTTTCTCAATGCGAAGGGAATAGAAACAAATGGGTGAATAAATCACTGAAGTCACTTGGAGTGGGGGTGGTGCAGTAGGTAGTGCTGTTGCCTCACAGCACGAAGGTCGCTGGTTTGAGCCTTGGCTGGGTCAGTTAACATTTCTTCGTGGAGTTCGCATGTTCTCCCCGTGTTCGTGTAGGTTTCCTCCGGGTGCTCTGGTTTCCCTCACAAGTCCAAAGACATGAGGTGGGTGAATTGGGTAAGCTAAAATTGGCTGTAACGTATGTGTGTGTTATTGTTTTCCAGTGATGGGTTGCAGCTAGAAGGGCATCCGCTGCGTAAAAACATATGCTGGATAAGTTGGCATTCACTCAGAATTCAGTTTTTTCCCTTCTTTATCAGGGGTCTCCACATCAGAATGAACCAAATTGGTTCTAACTTTGGTGGTGAATGTCTAGCTTTGCTCAAAGAACATAATGCATTTTTTTTTTGTCATAACTATGAATGCAAAACATAACGCTTATGGATGATTCTTTTTATTTTTGCTATTTATTGTTAAGGTATTCAGTTTTGAAACGTCATAAATCATATTTTTCATAGATCATTATGAACTGATTTTAAACCCCACAAATGATTATTTAAAGTGTCTAAATATACACTGTAAACCTGCAAAGGACTACAGACAGAAAAAGAGAAACTGGATTAAAATAGATTGTGCATGAAATATGTTTTCTTGAATGTCTAAATGGTTCCTGGTTTAAAGAGTACATAATGAACATGTGTGTTGGGGAGTAGTTAGCTGCAAGCATAGCTTCTAGGATGACTACATTTTTCAGCAGCTTGTTCATCTACTTATAAGACCACGTAGCTTTTTCAGCAAGATACTTCTTCAACTAATTGAGGTGGAGGATGACAATGAATACGCTCCTTTTTATCCTGCAATGGTCTGACGCAGCATGTTGTCTTACAATATCACATGCTAAAATACTGTATTACAGGCATCTATTAACGTGTCATAGATTTTGTGGCTTTACATTTATCTATTAATTTTTATTATTCAATTCAATTCACCTTTATTTCTATAGCGATTTTACAATTTTAAAATGTAGATTGTGTCAAAGCAGCTTCACATTAAAGATCATAGTAAATTAAAACAGTGTAGTTCAGTTTTCAGTGTTTTAGTTTAGTTCAGTTTAGCTCAGTTCAGTGTGGTTAATAATCATTACTGAGAGTCCAAACACTAAAGAGCAATCCATCGATGCGCAGCTCTATCCAAACCATGCAAGCTGGTGGCGACAGCGGTGAGGAAAAAACTTTACCAATTGGCGAAAGTGAAGATTTTCTCAAGACTATTTCTCCTCTGGCGTCTTGTGCAGAGCTGCAGTCTAGGCGCCGGAGGCTGGAGAAAGCTAGACCTCAGCGAAGATCTGTCCCTGAAGCATCACAGGAATCAGTCTCATGCTCTCCACTCCTCCATGACCACAGCAGCTGCTCAGGATACGGCCTGGTCCAGGATTATGGAAACCTTAGGATCATCTCATCTCTGCTCTTGGATTGAATCAGTGGCACTGCATAGTCTGAGGGCCTCGGGATGAGTATCCCCAGGTGAAAAAAAGAGAAGAAAGAGAATAATTAGCGTAGCTGCTGTTCATAGTGTATATAAACGAGATGCAAAAACCTGCGTGGAGCACATTCATGTATCATACGCTAAGTGATGCACTGAGTTTATTACTGCTATTTTGTAAATGACATTGATAACTAATGTTTTTCAAGCAGCAGTGATTGAAGTTAAATCCATAAAGTATAGTGACAGTTTACAATAAACATTCCTTCATTCATTTTTCATCAGCTTTGTCCCTTTATTTATCCAGGGTCGCCACAGCGGAATGAACCGCCAAATTATTTAGCATATGTTGTACACAGCGGATGACCTTCCAGCTGCAACCCAGTACTGGGAAACACCCATACACACTCATACACTACAGTTAATTTAGTATATTCAATTCCCCTTTAGCGCATGTCTTTGGACTATATGGGGAAACCGGAGCACCCGGAGGAAACCCACGCAAACACTAGGAGAACATGCAAACTCCACACAGAAATGCTTGTGAGAGCTCGAACCAGCGACCTCCTTGCTGTGAGAGGACAGTGCTTACCACTAAGCTGTATAATTTCTCACCAAAATGGAGCCTTCTGTCATGAGGAAATGCCATACTGTCTGTTTAATTTAAGTTACATTCATTTTGATGGTCACATTGTTAAATTTGTTACAGTTTATTAAATAGTATCTAAAACATTAAGCTTTTAAATGTATGAGAAGAAAATTAAGCAACCATAATTGCATTTCAAGGTTTTTAGTAAATATTTTACTTCCTTATTAATCCTGATGTCACCGACTCTGTCCCAGTCATTAACCTCGCTGACCAGCAGAGGTCATCATCACCGGACTTCTAGCATTACGTCATCCCAAAGTATTATTGCCACACACACCTGCAGCTCATCTCACTAATCACCACACACACCTTTATAAGCAGCACAAACACTCACCTCATTGTGAAGTCTTGTTCTGCCTCTGCAAACACTACTGAGTGTGCTACTCCTTGCCTGCTTTCCCTGTTGCTAACCCGGACTGATTATCGACCTTGTCTTGCCTGCCGCCTGTCTCAAATGCAGCCTGAATCCCGACTCTGATCCTAGCCGTCTGTCTTTGACCCATGTCTGCTTATTCACTGTGTGTTTGCCTGACGCCAGCCAATCGACTGAATACAACTGTGTTTGATGTGAGTTCGCACAAGTAACATCTGTGTGCTCTTTATTAAACTGTGTAATAAACATACTGCAAATGGATCCCTCTGTGTCAGACCCTTCGCTACACCTGATTTGCATTAGAGATTATGTTAGACTTAATGTGAATGAATAATGTTTATTGCATTACACTCTCAGAAATGTTAGGTACGTGAGCTTTCACGGGGGTGGTAACTTTTCAAAAGGTGCACATTTGTACTTGAAGGGTCCATATTGTTACCTCAAAAGTATATAAGTACTTAAAAATTTTAAGAGGAGCACTTTTGTACTTTTTAGATACTTGCATGCATGCATGCATGCCTTTGAGTAGGGGTCACCAAACTTATTCCTGAAGGGCTGGTGTCCTGCAGATTTTAGCTCCAACCCTAATCAAACACACCTGAACAAGCTAATCAAGGTCTTACTAGCTATACTTGAAACATTCAGGCAGGTGTGTTGAGGCAAGCTGGAGCTAAACCCCGCAGGGACACCAGCCCTCCAGGACCGAGATTGGTACCTTTTGAAACCACCCCAGTGACAGCTCATGTACCTTTTATTTCTGAGTTTACTTAAGTGCCATGTGTTACCATGATGGTGTTTAGTAGCTGTGTTAACGAAACTGAGTACCTTTACATATTAATATATTTATCTGCTTGTGAGAAAAGCTGTTTGATATAGTTACTCTTGGTTGTGTACTTGTCTCTGTATAACAAAGGCACTGTGAATGTAGAGCTTTACAGTGCATCTGTAAAGTGGTTATAGCACTTCACTTTTTTCACATTTGTTTGTTACAGCCTTATTCCAAAATTCATTAATTTCCTCATTCTACACACAATACCCCATAATGGCAATGTGAAAAGATTTTTGCAATTGATAAATTTATTAAAAATAAAACCTGAAAAATCACGTACATCAGTATTCACAGCCTTTGCTCAATAGTTTGTTGATGCACCTTTGGGAGCAATTACAGCCTCAAGTCTTTTTGAATATGATGCCACAAGCCTGGCACACCAGTCTTTGGGAATTTTTGCCCATTCCTCTTTGCGATACCTCAAGCTCTATCAGGTTGCATGGGAAGCGACACTGTACAGCCATTTTCAGATCTCTCCATGTTCAATAGGATTTAGGTCTGGGCTCTGGCTGGGCCATTCAAGGACATTTACAGAGTTGTTGTGAAGCCACTTTATTGATATTTTGGTGGTGTGCTTCGGGTCATTGTGCTGCAGGAAGATGAACCGTTGCCCAAGTCTGAGGTCAAGAGCACTCTGAAGCAAGTTTTCATTCAGGATGTCTCTGTACATTGCTGCATTCATCTTTCCCTCTATCCTGACTAGTCTTCCAATTCCTGCTGCTGGAAACATCCCCACAGCATAATGCTGTCACCACCATGCTTTACTATAGAGGTGATATTAGCCTGGTGATGAGCGCTGTCTGGCTTTCTCCAAACGTAACGCCTGGCATTTACTCCAAAGAGTTAAATTTTAGTCTCATCAGTCCAGAGAATTTTGTGTCTGATGGTCAGAGTCTTTCAGATGCCTTTTAGCAAATTTCAGGTAGGGAGTGGTTTCCATCTGGCTACTCTACCATACAGGCCTGATTGGTTGATTTCTGCACATATGGTTGTCCTTCTGTAAGCTTCTTTTCTATCCACAGTCTACAGAAGAATGCTGGAGCTCAGACAGAGTGATCATCTGGGCTCTTCACCTTCATATACGGATGATGAAGGCCTCTGTGCTTCTTGGAACTTTTAGAGCAGAAAAAGTTTTCTGTAACCTTTCACTGCCTTGTACATCGAGACAATACTGTCTCTGAGGTTTACAGGCAATTCCTTTGCCTTCATGCTTGGTTTGGGTTTTGACATGCACTGTCAACCCTGGGACCTTATATAGACAGGTGTATGCCTTTTCAAATCATGTCCAATCAACTGAATTTACCACCGGTGAACTCTAATTAAGCTGCTGAAACATCTCAAGAATCAGTGGAAACAGAATATACCTGAGCTCAATTTAGTGCTTTATAGCAAGGCTGTGAATACTTATGTACATGTGATTTTTCTGTTTTTATGTTATTTTATTTTTTATAAATTTGCAACAATTAACAATCTTTTTTTCACACTGTCATTATGGGGTGTGTAGAATTTTGAGGAAATTAATTAATTTAATTCCCATCAGGAATAAGGTTGTAACATAAAAAAAAAAAGGAAAAAGTGAAGTGCTATGATTACTTAAAGTCCTTACTCAAGTCCTTTCCTTTCCCTTTAATACAACAACAACTACTAATAATAATAATAATACAGCTGATGCTAAATATTTCTTGTGTGTTAAAATAGTAACAAATGCATAAAAATAGATAAACAGAAGCTTTATATGATTATAAAAGTGCAATAATTAACAAGGTATCTTTTGAAAAAAAAAAAATGCTTTAGATGTCTTTGCCGTCCATCACACAAGGATGATTGTATTTTAGGGCATCAAAAATATAAAAATTCTCATCTGAAGTACGTGTTTGCCTCCAAGCCTGCTTTTGAAACACAAAAATAATGAGTACATTTCCTTTAAAGTTATTTTTGTAACATAGATTTTCCAGTCACATGTAGCTCTTAAACAAGTCTTACAAGTTAGTCATCTAGTTGTCATTGTCTTCTTTAAGACGGTACTTAAAGCTAACTCAACATTTTGTTTCTTTATTTTTCAAGCCGGTTTTATAAGGTAAACTGGTACAATTGAGAACCAAAAGAGTCTAATTGCACCGAAACATGTATATTTCAAAGCTTTTAGTGAACAGTTCTGAAAATAAAATTATTATTATTGTGAAAATAACACATTTGAATTATCTAAAGAGAAACGTGTGAAAAAAGGAAGAACAGCTGAAATAAAATATAAAATAACAAAAAAAGGTGAGATTTAATTAAAGACTGAATTAAAATTAAAAATCATTTGTTTGTTTGTTTTGTTTGTTTGTTTGTTTGTTTAGTTGTGTGGTGCAATCTCAAAATCGCAGATAGAACCTTATAATCCCAAGGTGACAAGGAGATATATTGTCTGAGTTGGTGTTGTGTATTATGATACAAAAACATTTTAATAAACTGCCAGCACATTTATTGTTGTTTTACAGACTTATTTGTCTCTATTATTTCCTATACAATATATTATTTCAGATGACTAAAATGTCAATAAAAGTCACTTTGTTAAACTGTAGACCTGAATTTTAACATCAAAAGTCGACGGAGCAGAGATCAAAATCCCTTAATGAAATTCACAACCGCAAATAAATGAAAAACACTTGTGAATCACAAAATTCTGAAACTGTCAACAGATATTTTTACAGTGTACAATTACCAGTCCAAACAGCTGTCATCTAAACTTTCCTTAAGGGAAAGAGCAAACGAATGACAACTGTGTAACAAAGTGACAGTATGTGTTTTTCGAGGTGGTAACACTGACACTACTGTCACAGCATAGACTGTCAAAATAAAGTGTTAATTAATAAATGCATTAATAAAACCATATTTAACTCAGTGTTTGAGTTAGCCTATATTATACCCAATTTGGGATTAAATAACCAAGCATTTCTTAGTGCAAAAGGCTTTGTCCTTTTGAGTGTAGTAGAGTATATCCAACAATTACAATACAATCTTATAGCAGTTTGTAACTTTTTGATTTAGGCTAATTCTAATCAATTCATACAATCTAATTCAATTTACTATGATTTGCTTATTCCACAATGACAGTTGGGTTTAGGGGTGGGGTTGGGTGCCTCACTTTTTTAAATTTTAAATTTTCGAAAGAACGAACTCATATTTTTTTTTATTTTCTTGGCCGACAAAGCTGTCGCAATCTCAAATCAAAAGCCATATTACTCTATTCACCCTTTTACTGAAAAGGATATTTTTATATATTAGGGTTTATTAGGATCAGGATAATAACTTTTAATGAGCTTTCATAAGACCAACTTCATTATAGGTTTGCACGGTTTACCCGTACTTCGGAATCACTGCAACACTATGGCTCCAAAATACTGACGATGCTACTGTAGTTTGTAAACAGTAAAATCATCATTAACGGTTCTACAATATGTTGCATGTCAAAAGGTCACTAAAATGCTCAAACATTTGTGCCAGCAAATAATCACCAGACCGCTTTATTTTATTTTCACTTTAAATGTCGTACGGGTCGTAGTTTGCTGCAGTCATGATGGATCATATGGCATGAACAATTATTTATTTATTAATTAAATTTGTTTATTATTATTATTATTATTATTATTATCATCATCATTATTATTATTATCATTATTATTATTGCAATAACAACAAAAGAATCACAATATATACAAAAAAGCAGAGAAAGTCTGTAAAAAGAATACGTTTTCGATAATAAGGAAATTGAATTTCAGTATTAAAAAATATAAAATACACTATTTCTGAAAATTTGCTTTATTTTGTAGATTTGAGTCAGGAATTAGTACAATATTGCGATACTACTTGAAATTGTCACAATCTTCAGTGACCTCTAACCCCCAGAGGTCACTGAAAAATATTCTCATTCGTACAAATTACAAATCCGCCAGTTTATGGACTACAACTTTATACATGCACTTCGCCCACACACCCCTGCTTCCTCATTTAGACTGATTACACTTGCTCCACCTGAGGATTGTCAAAGACTGATTGCACACACTATTTAAGCAGCACACATGCATTCACAATGCCAAGTGTTGTTCATCTGTATAGTGACATCACAATGTTTTATCCTTTAGTCTTGTTTTCCTGTGGTTTGACCTTAGCCTTGTTAGCCTTTGTTAGCCTTACGACCTCTCGCCTGTCATTTGACTACGATTCTGGACTGCCTCTATACATCTGTTTGCACCTGTACTGACCATTGCTTGCCTGACTATTCGAATAAACCTGCACGTGGATCCCTACTTCTGTTGTCAGTGTCACTCCCTGTGTTAAAGGTATCTTTATACTTCAGCTGGTATAGTATCGTGGCCTAAATTGATGGTATCGTGACAACCCTACTTCATTAACAAATTTTTGTACAGATAGTATATGTTCAGACACTCTTCCCTCTTTTTTTGTTGACCAAACAGATATGTCTACCTTAACATTCGTACATTTTGGGAATTGATATTAATGAACGACTCAAATTGAATAGATTTTCAAGAAGAAGCCTTAAGAAAAAGTATTTTGTAGCATTTTATTTGAATAATTCCCATGATCAACAACCCATGAACTAAGACTATTATTCAATTCATGATCATTTATTTCTAGAGCGCTTATACAATGTAGATTGAGTCAAAGCAGCTTAACATAGAAGTTCTAGTAAATTCAAACAGTGTTAGTCCAGTTTTCAGAGTTGAAGTTCAGCTTAGTTCAGTTCAGCTCTATTAGCTCATTAAACTACTCATCAGCTGCTTAATAATAGTAAGGAGGTAGTAGTTTTAAAGTAGGTCTAGGTATTGAGTGTTAGCATTACTTTGTAAGTACTAATAAAGAGTTCATATCTTAATAATACGCAGGTAATGAGTCAGCAGTTGATAGTGTTAATTGTCACCAAGTGTTTGTTTTCACTATGTTCTTCTTCATGTTGTTTACAACCTCAACCCATTAAATTCCCTGGTGGGCATCTGTAACTATACCTTCCTGTGTTTTTAATCTATTGAAATAAAAATATGATATAACATGCAACACAGTTAAAATCAATACTGTACTTGGCTTATACATTCATCTTCATGTGCACTTTTTTTTTTAGATCAAGGTTATCTTGTGGCTATTTATGGTTATCGCTCATGCTTTCAGAAGCATGCAAACTGTTTCCTCCGGCTATGAGCGAAGCAATTATCTGCTGTGACTCACCCTTCTGTTGGAAAACACTGTTGAATGAGAAGATTTTTCCGTGACAGAGGAATGAGGGATGACTTCTTTTTCCTGTAACAGCCTTAAGCTCAACATTTGTAGGTCACCAACCTTTTGACTTTAATTCATTTGTACAGTTTCACAGTGTACATTAGAAGACGTTAGTTGTTTAGTCATTAGTGTAAACAGCCGTAAGCAAACTGTTATTATTGGGAATTTTTGGGTAACTTTGTGGCTACTGTAAATTAAATTCATTCATTCATAGGCTGTAAAAAAATCCTGAAAAAGCAATGTGTTGGATTTACACATGATTTAATAATCCAAACAGACATGCAGCCAGTTGAACACTATTTAGGCATTAAAGATAACAAATAATGGCACTTATCCTGTACTTAAAGGCCTTGTGAAGTGCTTTTGAGCAAATTTATTTGATTAGTGGTGTAAATTCACCTGAATGAGGAAGACAGGGCAATACATACATACAAAAAAAAAAAAAAAAAACAGCCAACAGTGAGAGCAGTTGAGCTCAACTCATCACTGCCACAGTCTAATACTGAGTCTATAAAATGCAGTCTATGAATACAGTCTATAATAGTAATACTGAGATTGACTCACCCTTTCTCCATTTTAAATCACAGCATTGTGTGTAATTCAATTGAGACTGATTATGTTTCATTCTGTGGTTTGTGTTGATTTGCATATAATCCACTCTCTGCTGATGGACCATCTACCGTGCATGTTGTGTTGGTTCATATGACATTAGTTCATTCACCCAAAAAGAAGTCATATTTACACTGTGATTCATTTATCCCCTATGTGTGTGCAATGTTTTTTCCCCCTCAAGGTTTTTTTGTAGACAGCTGCTGTGCACATCGCATTTAAAAACCTCGGGTGTGACAAATAAAGAGCTCAGAATGACACATTTTAGGCTAACATTTATTGTTTTATATATATTTGCAAGTGTTTTGTTTTTATAGTTTTGAAAGGTCTGTGAGCCTGGTGTGAATAAATCACTGATTTCAGCAACTGCAATCTGCTTGTTAAGTGTGATGTCATGTGAAGCGGCTTCCAGGTCCAATCGCTCTACACTCAGAAAAAATGGTACAATGTTGCACCAAAGAAGGTACAAAACTGTGGCAGTACCTTTTTATGGGACAGAATTGTACCTTTAGACAAAGAAACAAATTTGAACCATTGCAGTTTGTACCTTTAAGGACATGATTTGTACCATGGGAAACCAAAATGTACCTATTGGCTTTTAAAACCTGCCGATTCAATATTGTACCTTCATCAAATGTGATCCATGAAGGTACCACTTCAGTGACAAGACACTTTGTACCTAAACAGTGTCAAATGTGTTATTTAAAGGCATTCTGCTTTATAAAAATGTGTCAATTAAAAAAAAAAAAGTTTATTTTGGTGTAAATGCACCTTTTCCATTTACAATAAAGAATAAAAAATTACTTTAACATAAATCAAAAGATGATTTTTTCGCAAAACATTTCACAAAACTTTTTTACAAAAACGTTACAAATACGTTCTCCCATGTACAAAATAAAACTTTTTTTCTCCAATTTTCACACAATATCTTTGTAATCACTTAAAAGTTCATTTAATTTACTTAATTTTAAAATAGAAATAGAATTATGCAAAAGTATTGTAACGAGATCTGCACAATGTTTGATTAGATTTACAATAGTAAAATGTCTGCATGAACACTTTGCATATGCAGGACTTTTGCCAGTGTTGCCGTGTGTAGTGGAAAGCAAATGCCAAAAGGTGCGGATGTCAATAATGAAAATGTATTTTCATTCTTAATAAATGTTTATTAAAAATGCCCTAAATGCTTAGTTTACAATACCTATAGTTTTGTTTTACCAGAACGTCCAACATCCAATAGAATGTCTATAAGCTTCTTTAAGCAATGCTTTTAAATGATGATTCATGTTTTAATATGGAAATTATTCATAAAATTACTTTGCCTTTCCAGTCATATTTATTTTCATGGATCTTTTAATAAAAAAAGAGTTGTCCAACTCTTTTGTACCTTTTATATGAGAACAGTTGTGTACCTTCATTTCAATTGTATCAGAATAGGTACATAACAGTATCATATAAGGTATTTAATGTACCATATGAGGTACAACTTTTACAGAGGTACAAAACTGTTCCTTAAGGAACATTAATTGAACCACTGTTTATCTTTTTTACTGAGTGTATCAAACTGTATGGGGAGACTCATCAAATGGTACCAATAAACATAAGTTGTAAAAATGGTGACGCAGCGGCGCAGTAGGTAGTACTATCGCCTCACAGCAAGAAGGTTGCTGGTTCGAGCCTCGACTGGGTCAGTTGGCATTTCTGTGTGGAGTTTGCATGTTCTCCCTGCGTTCGTGTGGATTTCCTCCGGGTGCTCCGGTTTCCCCCACAATCCAAAGACATGCGGTACAGGTGAATTGAGTAGGCTAAGTTGTCCGTAGTGTGTGAGTGTGAATGAGTGTGTGGATGTTTCCCAGAGACGGGTTGTGGCTGGAAGGGCATCCGCTGTGTAAAACATATGCTGGATAAGTTGATGGTTCATTCTGCAATGGCGACCCCAGATTAATAAAGTGACTAAGCTGAAAAGAAAATGGATGAATTAAATAGTTAAAATTTGGTGATTTGTCCAGAGACTGTTGTGTACACTATGATTTTATATAAAATTCACTTTAACTTGTGATATAATTAAATAATGGTTATAAACAAGTATTTTCTTGTCAAATGAGTAGTGGCTTGGAACCGGAAACAGTATTTAATACATCACCGAAACGTCATGATAGATAGCGGATAGCAACATTAAAGGGGGCGTGACATGTCGAATATCAGAGAGCATTTAATAAAGTATGAGGTGACCTAAACAAATATATATTCAGAAGTGACTAACAAAATGTTTTGTGTATTTATATCATCTAAATGCAAATTTTGGCAGTTTTATTAGCCTATATACTGTGACTAATATACTGATACTAACATGTAAATATCTTTATTGTAATTTCAAGGGGCTTTAATGAGATAGATTTCTGTAACTTTCTTAAGAACATCATGTTTAGTGTTGAAACAAAAGAAAGAAACCCAAACAGGTTTAGAACAAGTGGAGCGTGAGGAAATGGTGAGGAAATGTCCTTTTCAGGTGATCTACCAGTATCACAGATGCAATAAAACATTAACATAACAGTTATTTTTGTGTCTGACCCTCATTGCATGCTAAAATCTGACTAGTCCACCTTAAAACTCAAAACAGCATGCATTAAACCCATTTTGCACCTGCGGACTTGATCATCATCGCCTCTGCTTGTTTACAACTTAATTTGAACTCTTTGAACTTAATTTGAACTGTTTTACTACTTGGGATAATTAATTCTATCTTTAATTTAGAGATTTTAAAGGTAATGAATATCTTGTAATATTTAATCATTTGTAAATAATGTTGGGGAATTTTTTTTTAACCCCATTGTCCAGTTTAGTCAATTTGGCCCATAATTTGTTCATATAATTTCTACAAAGAAGCCATTTTTTGAGTAACTCAATTATTTAAGCTTTAAATTGCGTCAGTTTTATTTATCATTGTGTCACATGACTAAATTATACGATTTTAAGGACAATTTGGAGCACTTTGACAGAAATCTTGCCGATGTCTGTAGGTCTATCCATCCATCCAACAAATTATTAGCTAGAATTTTCATAGATTTGTATATGTAAAGACCACATTCAAACACTTCAAAAATGTGGCCATGTTTGACATTTATATTGTTTTATTTTTTTTTAAATATGTAAAACTTTCACATGCAGTCAACTTTCTCTCAAGTGCTTGCATACTCGTTTGACTGTTCTTATATGACCCACAGAAACAGCCAATAATGGGTATTTACAATGTTTATTTATAAACAAGCTCACATATTAGCATGATAATTGTTCTTGAGGCAAAGCTGTAATAGCACTATTAAGAGCCCCATTTCTTAACTTTCTCAAAAACCCATAAAAAATTTAAATAAAATATTTCAAGTACTTGATAGGTGTTAATTGACCCCATATGTTTTTGAGGGGGTCTATTATACCCAATTTACATGAAGTACAATAAGTCTCAGATGTGCTTAGGTGTGCCTATAGTGTGAATGTGATGTTTCAACCAACAGTTTTTTTAGTTGCTTTGGTGCATTTCTCACAACACTATTTACATTTGCACAACAGTTAATGCATTTCTCAAAACAATTAGTCAGTTGTGCACATTCTAGTAGCAGTTTCTCATTCCTTCCAACACATTGCAGACGCTTTTGGGCATGCATCAATTACTTTCATAACTCTCTGCTATTTATAATATTATCATTTGCTTATGTCATGTCAGTCAAAATTAACTAAATTTGTAAATGCTGAATAGTCATTCCATATAAAACTAACAGTCCTCATATCATTACTTGAGTCATTACATACAAAAATGATGAACTAGTTGTCAAAATCTGTCAAGCTAATTTTATTTAAAAATTTGAATCTTTATTTTCCTGAAAATGTCTTACTGTAAAAATGTAATAATTTACAAATACAGACCAGTGTGTGTTGTAGGTTCAGTTCTGATATGTACTGCAATATTGTATACAGTTTTGCACAGCTCTACTCAATGAAAGTTTATGTTTGTTGTAAATTATGGTGTATTTATTCTTTTGCACAATGCTGTGAAGAAATTAGAATTGCAACGAGCAAATGCAGTAAAAATGTGAAACATACATATTCAGTGTCTTGTACTCAGATACCTCACTAAATGCAGTGATGTCTAACTTTACCGTAGTTTTAAATTGGCCTTGCAAATAGTATATAGTTCTGTCTTGAACATTTTCAGGAAGTGTCACCAAAATCGGACTTTTTTGCATTGAAAAAATTTACAGAGTAGTGTCATAATGAAAACAGGACTAAGCCATTTGACTATCTTGTTTATAAACAATGGTGTAAGGACTTTTTATTTTGATGATACTGACACTTTGATTGACATCAATACTTGCTTTTGAGGAATGAACTGTCCATTTTGAACATGTGACGCGCTTTTGCAGGTTATCATCTAGGTTTCACAGTTTGTACTAATTGTTTTGAGAAATGCATTAACTGTTGTGCAGAAATGCACTAGTGTTGTGAGAAACGCACCAAATTGACTGAGAAAAAACTGTAAAATACACACAAATAATGTTTTATAACTCTTTGAATGTGCCCCTTTTTTGGGAAAAAATGTTGCAGTTTTGGTTACTGTCGCTTTAAATTCAAATGAATTTAAATTAGGGCAGAGCTACAAATGCATATGTGTCAGCCTAGTGGCAGATTCAAAACAGGACTAAAGTTATCTCTGTGAAAACTTAAAATAGCTCAGAAGAAGTCACAGTGTTATTTGTGCGTCTAAAACATAAACTATTATAATGCCTCTTAGGCTACTTCACACTCAGGGATGTCATATGCTAATGAGGGAGAAATCGCTCTTAGAAAAATCACAACTGTTTTTAAACCCCTTATTAAATAAGTTTTGCATAATTGGTCCCCTTTAATTTAAAAAAAAACTTTGAGCTTCCCTTCAGTGTGTAACACTGCATTAAGTGAATTTAAACATCCAGTTGAGATTTAAATCTGAAAGTGCACCGTGACTAAAACTATTGATTCTTTAACAAAATAGTCGACTCCGAATTAATGAATTGAGTTGGGTTTTTGGCCACTGTGTGGTTTACTACTGAATGTGTGTCATTGTTAATAATTGGGGTTAGGTTTAAGAGTAGAGCAATATGCTGGTTTTTAACTGCATTTCTTTATTGCTTTCCTGCATTGGGCACTCACATACTCTGTGTGCTACTTAGCTGTGTAGTTACACATCTGTTACACATAGCCGTAATCACAACAGACTGGGTCGGACCAATCGCCGCAGATTAGCTTTGAGATAAGAAGGGGTTTGCGAAAGAAAGAATCGCTGAACGAATTATATGGGAGTCGTTGGGATAGATATGTAAAAATAAATCCATATTATAAGACAATGAAAGTTTTTTTTCACCTTGCACGCATATCAGCATGTTGTTAGAGACCCCAAAAAACAAAATATGAGCCTTTATAATGCAAAATAGGGGCTATTTAACAGATTGAATTACATTCTTCTAAAGCTAAGCTATCCAGTTTTTAATTGGAACACAATTTTGTTACATCAGTAGCTCAAAAACTAACAGGACTAAACAATAATGTGTTGTTGTATTTTTTTCAGTGCATTTATTCTAAGTGAATCATGTGGCATGAGAAATCTCTTATAACAAAAGAGTAATGTTTAACTATGAGAGCGATTTAGGAATTCAAGAATTCTCATACACCACTGTTTAATTCCAAAAACATTTAGCAACTGTGTTTTTACGTGTCTCATTTAATATCGGACAGAAAGACCTCACACACCTGTAGATGATCTACTTAAGTTTACAAAGCCATTACACATACACATTATTGAAATGCATGTTTGACAAGCTTCAGATTTCAAGAGTCTGAAGAGGTGGGAATTACACCTGACCGAGAGTCGCTGACATGTTCCTTGGGACATTTTCAGACATACAGGTTGCTCAATAAGTGTAGCATGACTGAACAATGAGGGAGTTTACCTATGGACAGAGATGGAGGCGTGCCTGGTTTAAATGTGATGAGAGAGTGTGTAGGTGTGTAGCAATCAAGAATATAAAGCAGGGGCAAGTGTCTGAACCCTTGCAGTCAGCTGTAAAACCTGTAGATGCAGATCATGAAGATCCATATAGTTGGCGTAGCATTGACCATTGCCCTTCTAACAGGTAAGACCCTTTATTGGATAACTATTACTAATAATTCCTTATGAGGGATTTATTTGTTGTTGTTGTTGTTGTTGTTGTTGTTGTTGTTGTTGTTGTTGTTGTTGTTGTTGTTGATATTTTTGTGCAGAATTTTGTAAAAAAAAAATTGCAAAAAGAAAAAATCTTCAGATGACTTTGAGAGCATGGTAAATAAAATATAACACATAAAAATACCTTTTTTAAGGTTTTCAATGTAAATACAATTAGAACCACTTGTTTGTTAAACAAATTAAGTATGTGATATTATACATACATTAAAAAAATATATTTTTTTTTTCATTATTTGCCAGGGGTATAAATAATTTCAGGTTTGTCTTTGCATACACTACAGGCCAAAAGTTTGGGGTCATTTTAATTTTAATTTAATTTGAATTTAAATAAAAAATGTTCTGTTCATTAAAGAGGTATTTATTTAAAAAAAAAGTTAAACTGTTAAATACTTATTTATTAAATATGTATGTATTATGTGTTGTATGTAGTTTCAAAAGAAATTATTTCTCCAGGCATTATTGCTTTCATTATTATTATTATTATTATTATTATTATTATTATTATTATTATTATTATTATTATTATTATTATTATTATTATTAATATTAATATTAATAATAATAATAAATAATAATCATTAATATTAGAGTGATTTCTGAAGTATCATGTGACTCTGACGACTGGAGTAATGATGCTGAAAATTCATATTTAAAATCACTAGAATTAATGATTACATTAAATGATAAACTACTTTTGAACAGTTCATTTATAGTTCATATATATTTCACAATTTGTACTGTATTTTTGATTAAATAAATGCAGCCTTGGTGAGCAGGAGAAGCTTATTTTAAACCATTTTAAAATCCTACTGACCCCAAACCTTTGACTGTTAGTGTATATAGACCATTATCCCTATATCTAAAATTATATATATATAGTAGCCTACACAACAAAAAATACTTTTCTTACTTAGATTGTTTGTCTTTTTTCTAGTTCAAATATATATTCAAAAAATCTTTTATAAGTTATATTATTTAAATATATGATTTACTTATATAATTTACTATACTACTTACTATAATTTCATCAATAATAATTTTCTAGACAAGCAAAACATATGGTCTTGTTTTAAGTAATAGGACAATATTAAGTTTTTCCTTAAAACAAGATTATTTTGCTTATCCCACTGGCAGATTATTTTTGCTTGTTTTAAGAAAACACACTTAATATTGTCATATTATTTCTTAAAACAAGACAATATGTTTTGCTTGCCTAGAAAATGTTTCGTGATATTAGAATGTTTAGATATTTGGACCAGAATCATTTCTGGTAAAACAAAAATCTAAAACAAATCTTGCTGGTTGAATAAAAGTAACTATAAGTCAGAAGTTGCCACACTATAAAAGCCAAAATGTAAAGGTAACTCAAAACATTTGAGGAAACCGATTGCTACAAACAATTTGAGTTAAAAAACGAATCTATATGAATACTGTGAACTTACCCCATTTAAGTTGAAGTAATGAGGTATTCAATTAACTCATTACTTTCAGTTATGAAAATTGTGAGTTCAAAACTCTTTCCAAATGAGTAGAATTAACTTTGAGTAAATTTTATGTTACCAAAACTCTGACTGTTGGCTTTTACAGTGCAGTGATATGAATAGTTTTGGGCTCAACAATATATATATATATATATATATATATATATATATATATATATATATATATATATATATATATATATATATATATATATATATATATATATATATATATATATATATACACACACATATGTTATTTCTAATAACTGATTTATTTTCTCTTTGCCCTGATGACAGTAAATAATAATTGACTATTTCTCAAGACATTTCTATACAGCTTAAAGTGACATTTAAAGGCTTAACTAGGTTAACTAGGCAGGTTAGGGTAATTAGGCAAGTTATTGTATAGCGATGGTTTGTTCTGTAGATTATGGAAAAATATATAGCTAATACGCTATGGTTAATATTTTGACCTTAAAAGGGTATGTAAAAAATTAATAACTGCTTTTATTCTAGCCGAAATAAAACAAAGACTTATCAGACATACTGTGAAAAATTCCTTGCTCTGTTAAACATCATTTGGGAAATATTTAAAAAAGAAAAAAGGGTGGCTAATCATTCTGACTTCAACTGTATGTATATATATATATAACATTGGGTTACGACAGCCCAGCAGTTTTTAAAATCATTTTGCTGAATTTATTAGTAACTCAGTCTGTATGTTGTTTTCTAGGGTGTGACGCACAACTAGATGGTAACCAGTTTTTCAACACATCACTTAAAATAGCCAGATTGTAGTGTTTCTGTGGCTAAAATGTGCATTTTTTATTGTCAGTGTGTGGTACGGCACCTCTCAACTCAAGGATAGTGGGAGGACAGAATGCACCGGTTGGCGCTTGGCCATGGCAGGTCAGTCTTCAAAGAGACGGCAGCCATTTCTGTGGTGGATCTCTCATTAACAACCAATGGATTCTGACTGCAGCCCATTGCTTTCCCAAGTATAAAGACAGGCAACAAGTCCTTTCAAAATACTGTATGTCATTTACCTGATGTGGTTAACAGTTGTTGTCATTTTCCAGCCCTTCGACGACTGGTCTACTTGTATATTTGGGCCTACAAAAACTAGCATCATTTGAATCATACTCGATGTCCAGTGCTGTCTCCAATATCATAAAACATCCAAACTACAATAGTGATACTGAAGACAATGACATCACTCTTCTGCAACTGGCCTCAACAGTGAGCTTTTCGAACTACATCAGACCTATTTGTCTGGCTGCATCCGACAGTACTTTCTTCAATGGAACTTTGGTCTGGATCACTGGATGGGGGAACACTGCCACAGGCGGTAAGCATTTACTTTTACTCTTTTCAATCAGAGTTAGAACATACAGTGTACTCCTGCAGTAGATGACACGGGCTGTTTCTTTTTTCTCTCAGTCAGCCTACCTTCCCCGGGGACTCTACAAGAAGTGCAAGTGCCGATTGTTGGAAACAGGAAGTGTAATTGCCTTTATGGGGTCTCAAAAATCACAGACAATATGGTGTGTGCTGGACTATTGCAAGGGGGGAAAGACTCCTGTCAGGTAACGCTATACTTACCTATACTTTTCCTATACTTATCATTGCGATAAGAAAGATGATAAATAAGAAGAAGGTGTAAAAATATTAACATTTCAAAACATTATTGAGTTCATTGCAAAGCTGATACCTTTTAGATCCTCTCTATTGACACATAGCCAAATATAGTTGGGCTCCCAGTGAAGGGAATGTTCACAGTGCACTTGTATTCCATTGTTGTGTTCACTAACAGATTACTGTTTGGTTTGAATAAGACTTCTGTACTTCAATTACAATGGTTTTGACATTTTTAAATTAAAGTGTATTTTATAAAGTATGAATGGATGAATGGTTACACTTTACAATAAGGTTAATTCGTTAATGCATTTACTAACATGAACTAATCATGAACAACACATGTACAGCATTTATTAATCATAATTGAACATTTACTAATGCATTATTATCATTCAAGTCCATGCTTGTTAACATAAGTTAATGCACCATGAGTTAACATGAACTAACAATGAACAATTGTATTTTCATTAACAAACGTTTATTGACATTAATATATACTGTAGTAAATGTATTGTTCAAAGTATGTTCATGTTAGTAAATGCATTACTTAACATTAACTAATGAACCTTATTGTAAAGTGTGACCGTATGAATTAAATACATTTACAGTAAATTTCACCATTAGGGGACATGAAGCATTTTTGCAAGCACTTCTCCAACTGTCAGAGCTTTGTGTTAAACATCTCACTAGGCTGCTGCCATTTTTAAAAAACACAACACTTCTATTGACTGCAACAAAAAAATAAAAATAAAAATTGCTCAGCTTAACTGCTTTGATAGGCACACATCCTTATAAAGAAACAACAGGTAAACATTCACTTGCAACTTTCAATTAAATTCAAGTTAGGGCTAGGGGATTTGGCGTAAAATCAAAATCTTGATTAATTGAACATTTTGACTCGATTACGATTAATGAACGATTATTTTAGTTATTTATTTACATTTTTGCCCTTCATAGTTCACTGACAGGTTTTTTTACAGTAAATATGCTCACATATTACAAGTGACAGATTTTTGAATATAGGGTGGATTACTTAATTTTAAACTAATTGAAGGGAACACACACTATCTACTATCTATGATTATTTACTGAACATCAATGTTAAACAATTGAAATTAAAACACAAATTCCCTAAAACAAACTTGTCTTTGAAAAAGTAAAAATAAATAACTTGCACTTTCGGAGACAAAAAAATAAAATAAAATCAACGAGCAGTGTCTAAATAAAATAGCTCTTGTAAATCCTGTTGATAAAAGCAGTGCATTTTTGCGTCTTCTGTAAACAAATATTTTATATTAAATAATCATTTGAATGTAATGGAAAATATGCTGTCTCAAGGCATATACGGCCTAGCTTCCAATCATTGTCAGTGTAGTGCAAAGTATGGCTCAAGAGTGGGTCAATCGTCCTACTTGACCAGAGATCAGACGTGACTGCAATGTGACCGCAGAAGTATAAATAAAGGCTTAACAGAGTGGGGTCACGTAACTCCACACAGGGTAGGGAAAGTAATAGATAAAATCTTCCTGGAAAATTTTTGATTGATTATAGGTTCTGAATGTTGATTTAGATTAATCACCCAGCCCTAGTTCAAGTTTAATTGTATAGTGCTTTTTACAATAATTATCATTTCAAATCCGCTTCACAAAATGTGCACATCATTACTTTACAGTCAGAATCATAAAGATTAAGAAGTTGTGTCGGGTCGGCATCATCTGTTCATCTGATTGGAGTGGCACTCCACAATCTAGAGGTGGAAATAGAGAATATAGAAAAACAAATTGAAAAACAAATAGCAAAGCTGCTGTTCATAATTTATTTGCACAAGAGATATTAATGTAATGTGAAAAAATGCATTTAAAGAGTTAAATTTAACTGTATCATATGTAATGCATTGTCTATATGCTTAACTGAAAATATATATATTTTCATCTAGTTTTGAACTGAGATCAGGACGACTATTCCAGAGTTTAGGGGCCAGATATTAAAATGCTCAACCTCCTACAACTTTAATGTGTAATAATCACTTTATAGAAACTACACAGAACCCTCATGAAAGTTCTTAGGATAGACATACTGTACATATGATGAATGTTCATCCAGCTTCCAGCCATACTGGTTTTACATTCGATGACAAGTTTTAGAAAGAAAAAGTACAGCTGAATGCTTCAGGCCATTTCCCTGACAGAACACAGCTGACACTGTAAACTTGCATTGACAAGAATATATTCACACTATTCCTTAATATTATATTTTACAGCTGCAACCTTCAGCTGGAGTAGATCTGCAGAATGGTTTTTACACCTAGTCACTAACTCACTCTTCATTCGACAGGGTGACTCTGGTGGTCCAATGGTCAGCAAACAGGGCTCAGTTTGGATCCAGTCTGGAATTGTGAGTTTTGGTACAGGCTGTGCTCAACCAAACTTCCCTGGTGTGTATACCAGGGTGTCTAAATATCAGAGCTGGATCCAGCAGAGAATCACCACCACCCAGCCAGGCTTTGTCATGTACAATTCCAATGGTACTGATGGTGACCTAAGTGTAAACTGCCCTGGTCTCCCCACCATTCCCCCCACCACAGCTTCTACAACACAAACAACTACAATGTCAACTACGACTGTCGCACGTAAGTTTTCTTTAAGTAATCCAAATAAACATTCAGAGACTTTTACTGTTTATTACTGGTGAGATCAATTCTGCTTTTGGTATCACTTTATTGATGGTCCCTTTGACGCATTTTGTTGAATTTAAGTTACATTGCATCTACATGCCAACTAATTCTCATTAGATTACAAGTAGATTGTTAGGTTGGGGTTTGGGTTAGAGTACTTGCAAAGTTTCTTACAGCCAATGATGTCTGTTGAAGGAGCATTATCAGCAGACATTAGCTGACAATCCTCAAATGAGAACATATTTTAGTCAACAAAATGTGCAATAAGGACCAACAAAACAAAGTCTTACCCTGCTTTTTAAAATTGACTGTTTACTACTTGTTTCAGTTGAAGATACCAACTCAAACAGACATTTGGTCACTATTTGTTTTTATTTCACACTAAAACACTTACACTCATGTTTTAACATTGCTTAAAAGAAAAGTTACTGTTAGGCCATCCCATATTTTGGCAGAAAAGTAAGATGTACGATCACGATTATAATTTTTTTCTGCTTGTAACCAAGAAATGACTGTTACGAATGGGTTTATTCTTAAATGGATAGCTGAAAAAGAAAAAAATATCTTATTTATTGTGTCTCGTGTCGTCTTAAACCCACTTGAGTTTCTTTTTATCTGTTAAACAAAATAAAAGATATCTGAGGGAAAACTGGTTGCTGGCACTCTTTTACTCCCACAGAAGGGAAAAGGGCTTTAGCAGGCAACGGTTAGCAGCAGTTCATTGTGTTTAAAAGAAGAAAGAAACTCAAAGAGGTTTAGAACAAGTGGAGGATGAGTAAATGATTGCAGAAATATCATTATTGTGTAAACTATTACTTTAGTGAAGCAATCAAAAGATTTGGAAAAGCATCTTGTGGCTTGAATTAGACTGACTATGTCAGTAAATCATTGAAAGCCCTTTATCTGACTGTTTAAAATGGCTCCAGACTATTTCCTTCATACAACAAAGAAGACCTTAGCTAACTTCAATTATTCATTTATCAACTGAATCTATTTAGGTTTTAATTTTTTAACTTCAGGCATCATGCATTTCCAGATCTAAATTCCAATCTTGATATTTCCACGGTGAAATTTCAGATGACCAGTGATTTATCTTTATCTCAGAATAACTAAAATACTGGTGTCTGAGATGCCATGAGCCTGATAAAGCCTTACTTCTACTATAAATGAATAGTGCTGCTGAGTAAACAGCCATTGAAATACCCGGAATACTCAAACATGGAAAGTTTTCATGACTTGTGACTTAGGCATTTGATCATAGCTTTTTGGAGTCCTCATCCTTAGCTTTTTGGAGTTCTCTATCTGCCATCTGATAAATGAGTTTCAGTAGACACAGAAACCCAACTTGAAAGACTTGACTTTCTGAAACATGACCAAAAAGCCTGTTCTGTGACATATCTCCCACTGCATTTTACGCCTCTCATGGTGCACATTATGCTCTTAAAAGTAAAGGTGCACAAGCTGTCAAGTGTGATACCTTTTTAAAAGGTAAATTATTGTACCATATTGCCATCTTAAAGTCCCTTTATTATAGAATAAAAAAGAAAAACCTTCCATGCAGTATATAACACAGCTCCAAATTAATGAAAAAAACTTGCTGAGTATTACATCTGAAATTGCACCATATATAAAGTTGTTGTTTCTCAAAAATGTTTACTCAAGAGTCATTTAAACTTCACTTTAAAACTATTCACAGGGCAAGTTTAACCACACGTACTGTATACAACATATCATAAGTTTATCTCCACATCCTTATTGTATGTTCTGTGAAAATCAGCGTTCACATACCTTTTTACATGATGTGGGAATGTCCGGAGATGCAAAAACATTGGGATTCGGTGCAGGACATTTTATTTAAAGTTACAAAAATGTGTTTCACCAAAGATCCTGTATTGTTATTATTGAATGATAACTCTCAATTTCCCTTAAATGCAAAGGTCTGTAAATTTAGGTTAGCTGCTTCAACTGCTACAAAGAAAATGTTAGTACAGAGGTGAAAACCCCTTTGTGATTTTTCAAATGAGCATTGGTTACATTCACTATTGTAAATACTGTATCTGGAACTGTCATCAGCATGGATTAACCATACTAAACTGGAAATTCTAACCGTATGCAAAATCTATATATGCGACGTCAAAGAAATCTTGGACACTAAACTCTCATCTGACACTACGAATGTCAAATCTAAATGTAATTTATTTAATAGTTTGGTCTAAACTACAGTTATTCTGTGTTTCCTGATGTGCTTATAATGGGGTGGGGGAGATGAGGGATATATATAACCTTTCTTAAATGAAGTAAACTTCAGCCAATTTCCAATGTGAAGAGGGTAGAAAGCAGTGAACACTATGAAGGGAACATGTTGATCTGAATACAGTTTCCTATTTGGAGCACTCATTTAACAAGCTGGTTATGTAACTCAAGTGTGTTAAACAAGAAACATGCCAAATAAGCAGTCTCAAGGATGCAGATTGAGAACCACTGCTTTAAGGTATCAATATGGAACTCTCAGGTACAAATGTGTACCTTTTGAAAAGCTACTGCCCCTGCAGTGAAAGCTTGTGTATAGCTTTATGCTTATGAAATACGACTGTTTAGGCCAGGGGTCATCAAACTTGTTCCTGGAGGGCTGGTGTCCTGCAGATTTTAGCTCCAACTCTAATGAAACACACCTGAACAAGCTAATCAAGGTGTTTCATGGTATACTTGAAACATCAAGACGAGTGTTGAGGCAAGTTGAAGCTAAACTCTGCAGGGATACTGACCCTCAAGGACTGAGATTGGTGACCCCTGCTTTATTCACGTGCTTCAAATTGATAGAATCTGCATCTCACTGATACCTTTCTCTCTATTTCTGTAGCTGTTGTGTGTGGAAGTGCTAAACTGAACTCCGGTGCTGGGGGAAACAGCTTACTTGCATCTCCAGGCATGTGGCCCTGGATCGCCAGTGTTCAGTTTAATGGTAGTCACGTTTGTGGAGGAGCGCTGATCGCTGAACAGTTTGTCATGACCTCTGCCAGCTGCTTTCCCAAGTAAGGCCAGTGATAAATAGGAAAAACAGAGATCTGATGCTAAGTTAAAAAGATTTGATTGAGTAGAGATCTTTTGTTGTTGGTTTTCAGCTCCACCAATGCCACAGGATGGACTGTTGTCCTAGGCCGACTCAATCAGAACAGCTCCAACCCCAATGAGGTCTCCATCAAAGTGGCAAATTTCTCAATGAGCAACAATTCGGGTGACAACGTTGCTGTCCTGCAGTTGGCGGTTACACCAAACTTCACCAATTACATTCAGCCCATATGTGTGGACTTGGGAGGCAACAATGTTGACGCCAACACTCAATGCTGGGCAGCAGGATGGGGATCAGGAGCAGGAGGAGGTGAGCTCAATATCTGTGGCCATGCTATGCTAATCACGAAACCTCATTTATTTAGATTTTTAAACAAATCTTCTCCATTTGAATGTGTTTTTATAGTGAATCAAACTCTTCAGCAATACCAGACCTCTATTGTGAGCTGTGGAAACTCATCCTCAAACAACAGTATTTGTACAACTGCTTTCGACTTACAACAGGCAAGTTGTTTCTGCTTTTGTTTTGACTTTTTGGTGAATAAAATTACTTAAGGAGAGGGCTATAACCATCGTAGACATTGAATAGAACAAGTATCAAATTACTAAACTGTAAAAGTGACAGTGACCGTGAGTCCAGCTCAGTTAAGGTGGAAGTTTTGAATGGTGAAAGAGGGAGGGGTTTGCATAAAAAGGGGAGTTTCATTACGTGCACAACAGCTGGTTTTTACACCGCAACACAGATGGTAATCCGCAGAGCAGCAGTTACAGTGGATCTAAGAGCTGTGTGGATGATTTTCAGTCCATAATATTGTAGTGATATAACTTAGTAACTAAATCATTTTGACTAAGGTATGTCTTTAACTGAAAGAGTACTGCTGACCATAACTAACCATCTGAATAAACATAAACAAAGAACACTGATCACACACTTACCAAATTAGAGACAGGATAATCAACACCAGCTGGAACCACATCTTTTTTTAAAGAAGATTAGTGGCAAACCCGGGTTTCACCATTTCAAGACTTGAAAAGCTCTCGGGTAAAAATTGTTGTCATCACAGGAAAATGAAAACGATTTTTTGGTTCTGCACATTTATAAACACAACACTGATGACACGTCTCTAAACAGTTCTTCTTGTTACGGTTGGCAACACAATGTGGCATCTCTCTAAACACTGTAAAGGTTATTGCACACTGAATTCAATATCTTTGTTTGTAATTATTGTGCGTAAAAAAATAAATTCTACCTCACGTTGTATGAATTGCATTGAGACACTGCCTTCGAAACTTTCATCCGTCGAACCATGTTTAACTTTTTTCCATTTTTCACATCTGAAAAAGTGCTTTGAGAGGTGTTTTGACAGTTCAGAGCCACTGTACGGGCAAAAGTCAAAATAAAAAATGCTGCCACTTGAGCTCTTTGATAAGGACGAGAGGTCTCCTTTTTTTCTATGTAGGCTAGTATTAATGAACACAATATGTAGCCTATTCCTCTTCCTTTTTCTACTTTGTAGAGACTATTCGCATCAAACTCAGTGTGCAAGGTTTGTTTACGTGACAATTTTTTTGCATATGATTATGAAAAAAAAATGCAAACGAAAATTTCAGACTTCAGTGTGCAAAGACCTTAACAGGTAAAAAGAGTATTCGAAGCTATATCATATTAATATTTATATTCGTTCACAGTTGAGCACTCTGATTGGTTGGGACCAAGTCTTTTTTATTAATTAATTCTGTAGACTCAATGACATCACTTTGTACTGGCTGGTACAGACAGCCAATCTCCATGACAGTGATAGTGTCCTGATAGTGTCTTGACTGTTTTTAGCAACGTGGGACACACACATGACTGTCGACATCTCCAAGAATTGTATTTTGGTGTTTCGTAACATTTAAAAAAAGTTTTCAACATGAAAATTTTAACACAAAGCATTGGTTTAACATTAAAAAAAGAATAAAGTATGATTTATGATAGAACTGATAAATGATAAACACTAATATTTAGTAAGTAAATTATTATTTTGGGGGGTTTTTGCCTCAGGTTTTGTTGTTTGGAGTTTTTTTTTTCTTGACTGAATGTGATGAGAAAATAAATATTTTATGCTTTCAACATATTAGGAAAAAAATATCAGTGAATGTGTTATATATTTAGAATGTATAAATTTTTAATATTTGAAATTATTAATCTTTCTTTAAACTAAAATTAAACCTAGAATTTCCTAAATCTTTTTAAAACTAATTGGTCCACCCAAAAGTTTAACACATGGTAACAACATTGCTTAAGGATAATCAAAGGAACTGCTGAATTCCAGGAAACAACGGCTTCTGGAAAGGAAGCATCTGGGTGTTTTCCTTTTATTTATACTTACAAATTGCCCTATGGGATCTTGATCTCAGCTCAGACAATCCAGGACCTTTTAGTTATTTTTATGATTTGATGTCTGATTTGAAGTTTCTGATACAGCATATTGTTTCAAACTTCAATAATGTTAATGAGCGTTTTTAAATTGCAAAATTGAGTTAAACAACAAAATCTGCTGGAGCGGGCGAGACAGTAGCGCAGTAGGTAGTGCTGTCGTCTCACAGCAAAAAGGTCGCTGGTTCGAACCTCAGTTGCATTTCTGTGTGGAGTTTGCATGTTCTCCCTGCCTTCGAGTGGGTTTCCTCCGGGTGCTCTGGTTTCCCCCACAGTCCAAAGACATGCAGTACAGGTGGATTGGGTAGGCTAAATTGTTCGTAGTGTATGAGTGTGTGTGTGAATGTGTGTGTGTGTATGTTTCCTAGAGATGGGTTGCAGCTGGAAGGGCATCTGAGCATAAAAAAATCTTGCTGGATGGGTTGGCGGTTCATTCCGCTGTGGCGACCCCGGATTGACAAAGGGACTAAGCCGACAAGAAAATGAATGAATGAATCTGCTGGAGCTTAGCTCAAGGTCCAATAATTCAATTTGAAATGATAAATAAATGAAAAACACCCATACAGTAATTCACAAGTGGAGACAACTGCTATGGCTTTAATGATGCTCAAAGATTAACTGATTAAAACATACAAAATTACAATAACACTGTGTAATATTTTACAATTTAAAATAGCTTTGCTGTTTATTTTTCAGTTTTCTGCTTTTCTTATTTCTGTTATTATTAAAAATTAAAAAATGCATATTTTAAATAAATATTTTTTTGTCATTAAAATAGTCCAGTAGACTATTTATCTTAAAATGAGCCATTCTTTAAAAACTATTAAATCAAATATTAATAAATAAATTAAAAAAATTTAAATATTAAATCTTACTGACTCTAAGCATTTAAATGGTAGTGTATGTTCATGTCAAATTATAAGTCAAATAGTTTCCACATAACACAAACTCTTTTTATAAACTACACTTTAAAAAAATGACATTTGCAGTTTGTTTAAACTACTTCTTTAAAATAAGCTGAAACAGCACAATTCTTGGATGTTTTGGCAGGAGAACTTAATTGTTTTATGTTAATGTAATGGTAGACACTAGCAACGGTGTTGAGGAACCACATGCAGTTAATTAAAGCAAAATCGTGCATGGTCAGGAACAGGAGCAAACTGAAGCATAAGGCAAATCCAAGAAACGGTCAGGCTAGGAGGCAAAGAATTAAACAACGGTACAAAGACATAAAGGTCAAAACACAGGAAGACTGTGGAAGACGCTTTGTAGTGCTACACAGGGTAAACAAGAGTCAGCAATGTGTGTTGCACAGAGAGATGTCTTTATAGTCGAGTTAATGATTCACTGATGAGCTTCAGCTATGTGTCTTTGTGTGTGTCATCATCAGTGATCCGGAACAGGTGTGTGAACAGGTAAAATGGGATTTGTAGTTCTTTTAGTTGCAGTACGTATGGACTAGATGATAAGTTCCCAAACTTTTCAGCTCGAGACCCCCAAATCACATTGTCAGTCACTCAAAACACCCCCTTTTATCGATGGTTATAAATATAAAAACCTTTCACACACAACTATAGGCCTATTTAAACATGAGCATATTGACAACACGAAAATGCAACAGCCTAACAACCATATAACATTTTTATAGTCATTTATTAATTTTATAATCAATATCAAATATCTTATTTTTAATGTATTAGAGTGCTACAAAGGTTGTCAGAAGGTTTAACCTGGCTAAATAAAATCAATCCGCTGTAGCTGATGCTATTGCTGAGTGGTTAACCTAAACACCCCAGGGGTCCCAATCTAATGAGAAAAAAATTGAAAGGCTGATAAATTTTTATTTGTATGTTGTTGTTTTGGTTTCTTTAGTGTGACAATTATCTATCTTCTGTGGGTTATGAATAAAATATGGTAATTCTAATATATTTGAGTTTTGGAAATCACCCCCACTTTGGTAAACACTGGACTAGATTGCTGGTGAATGTGACATTAAAATCCACTTAAATTTGTAGTTAACTCAATTCCCAGCAAGAATTTTTGCATTTTATAGACATTTAATTGACATCTAAACATAGACAGCTTGGCTAAAACAAGGCCCGTCAGTGAAAATCTAATAGACATCTAAGAACAGCTCAAAACTAGTCGTCAAATAGACAGATTAGACAGACTTTATATATGTAGTCATTCATTTCTTTTTATTTGATGACTAATATAGTTTTGGCCTATTTTTAGATCGATTAGATTTTCACTGACAGCCCAAATTTAGACTTGTTTTAGCCAGTAGACATCTATTAGACAACTTTTAAAAAAATAAAAAACGCTTGCTGGGTTTCTTCATGTATTGCCAACACAAAAAATCGATTTTTTACAGTGTATGAAGGTAATAATCCTCTTCACTGTGTGTCTTTCACTCTCTTAGGGTGTTCAAGGTGGTCCACTGATGTGTTTGGTGGGTCAGTCATGGATCCATATTGCAGTATTAACCATATCGAACAGCAACTCAAACAGCAGCATCTCTAACAGTACTCTGAACAACAGTACTCTCAATAACTGCACCGTCAACAACAGCACCGTCAACAACTGCACTGTCAATAACAGCACTGTCAATAACAGCACTGTCAATAACAGCACAAGCAGCACAGGCAGCAAGGGTGCTGACTTGTACTTCCCTGTTAGGGCTCAGGGTGTCCAGATCTTCACTAAAACCTCCAGCTTTTCCACATTCCTGACAGCTGTGATCAGTTCCTTCCCTCAAAAAGCTACAAACACTACAAGTGCAAGTACAAGCGCTCCTTCTGCAAGCACCTCAAATACAACCCAGTCTAATGGCTCACCAGCATCTTTTTCCTCCTGCTATACAGTTTCTGTTTTCTTTTCCTCACTTCTAACTCTCCAAATCTTTCACAAGAGCATCTTTTGAGGAAAAACGGCTCACTGTTAGAGTGAATGTGAAATATCCAGACCCATATTAATGTTTTTCAGTATGCCCCATGACTGATTAGATTGTCATACATTTAGCATTCAAGGCTTTTGTGGAGCATATTCAGTACTAGTCAAATGTGAATGTTAATTGATAAGTCAGACCATGAAGATGTTGAGTGTTTGTATACTGTGCAATAACACTAAAAAATATCTGTTAAATAACAGTTACACAATTTTTTTTTTTTTTAAACAGATTTAACAGTTTATCTTGTGTTTCACAAATTTTGGTAACACTTTATTTTGATGGTCCATTTGAGTATTAGTAGGCTATCTGCGTAATATCTGCTGATACTGCTCCCTCAACAGACATTTAACTGACTGTAAGAAACTTGCAAGTACGAGTCAAACCTACAATAACCACAACCTAACAGTCTACTTATAATCTAATGAGAATTAATTGCAATGTAACTTAAATTCTACAAACGGACCCTCAAAATAAAGTGTGACCCAAGTGTTTTCCATTTATTTCCGGCTCTAAGTTGCATTATGGGATGTTCATCACTGCTCTGTTGGCTTTTGAAATTGACAATTCAACTTAGCGGTTTAACAAAGTGACTTTTATTGACATTTTAGTCGTTTGAAATGTATAAGAAATAATATAAAAAAATAATTAATAAATAATTATTTTATAACATAATAGAAAACATGTCACTTTAAACTATTAAATATATAAATCAAAGTAATGTATTTTAACTTTTCAAGTTGTTGAAAGAATGAAGCATAAATAAACGAGGGAAACATGAAACACAAAACTGCTAATTTACAGAAGTGTAACGATGGTTTACAAGTATTTGCACTGTAATGAGTGAAGCATGTGTTTGTTATGCAGTATGGCACTTTATGTACGTCTCGGTTTGAGTGTTTGGTAACACTTTTGTTCAGGTCATAATTCACGCTATTAACTACACTGTAAAAAAAATCTGTGATTTTTACAGTTTATTTCCGGCAGCTGGGGTGCCAGAAAACCTCCCTTAAAATAACGGCTGATAATTTACAGAAATTTACTGTAAAATAAGAGGTTGAATTGCAGAAATTTACCACAAATTTTTATCTAAAGAAATTTCTGTAATTTAATTTTCGTTATATTACAATAAATTTCTATAATTTAACGGCCGTTATTTTGCGTTTTTTGTTCCTGGCACCCCAGCTTGCGGAAATAAAACGTAAAATTACAGATTTATTTTACAGTGTACTGGATTATTTTTCTACCAATTGTTACGATATTAACTGTTCATAAGCAGTTATAAAGTGTGATATTATTCTGTATCCTTAATTCTACCAAATACCTAAACTCAACTTCTACCCTGCTAAGTATTAATAAACAGATAATTAGTAGTTTATTAAGCTACTGTTAGTGATGTGTTAATACCGTGAAATGTGACCTAAATTGAAGTGTTGCCAAGTGTTTTAGTTGTAATGCTGAACATATATCTAAATGAACCTTAATCTTGCCATGCTCAGGACATACTGTAAGTTAAGTTATATATCATATCTATTTTATTTTATGTTTAAAAGCAAATTTGAAGAATGAAAAGCGTTTCATAATTATTTTTTCGTCCATTTTCTATCTTTTATGTCCTTTCTGAAAAGGGGTTATGGTGATTTCTCATGAAGGAAGTAACTCTTTTCAGCACACTGCTCAAATGTAATTTATATGTACATTTTTTATGTTATGAAGATAATAAAAATGACAAATGAAACCCGTGCTCTTTTTATGTTCATGCCAAAAACCACATTTATGTAGTAAGAATGTGGTTTGGATTGTGCAGAGTCACTGCTGCTGCGGAGTTTACCAGATGCTGTCACAAGATCAACAAAAATACTTCCTGAAACATCTCACAAAACCGGCAGTGCCAGCTAATTCCCTGAAACCTCAAAGATCACTTCATTCCTTTAACCCTAAATTGGGCTTAGACCAAATATGAAGAGAACATGCTAATTTTCTCACATGCTCTAGATTACATTAGATGCTTTGGGCCATAGATCATCAATTGGCTGTGACGGTATTGCTGGGGCCTACTACAGCTGTTATTACTAGATATATTTATTATTAAGTACAATTGTCCTGTCATAATTTGATGCATAATAACAATAATAAATAATTAATTGTTTCATTTCATTCACTATTTGATTATGTTTAAAGTCAACGGGTTCAGTGCACCAGTTCTCTGCCTCCTTTGACTGCTTTAGGCAAGGCAAGGCAAGTTTATTTATATAGCACATTTCATACACAGTGGCAATTCAAAGTGTTTTACATAAACAGGAAATAAAAAGACAAGTTTAGGAACATAAAATGCAGACAATAAAAAATATTAAAAGCAGATAAAACAAATTAAAATGAGTTAAAATAGGTTATACAAGGATGAAAAAGAAAACAAAAACATAATAGTGCGATCTGTCGGACGCAGCACAGTGCTCATTCAGTAAAGGCACAGCTAAACAGATGTGTTTTCAGTCTCAATTTGAATGTGCCTAATGTTGGAGCACATCTGATCATTTCTGGAAGCTGATTCCAGCAGTGAGGAGCATAGTTGCGGAAGGCAGATTCACCCTGCTTTGACTGAACCCTTCGAATTTCTAGTTTATAAGATCCTAAAGATCTGAGTGATCTGTTAGGTTTGTATTCAGTGAGCATATCTGTAATGTATTGAGGTCCTTGGCCATTTAGACCTACACTCAGAACCTTATGCATTTAATTCTTTAACTACGGGGATCTCATGTCCTTCGATCATATAACCAACAGTGGTGGAAGGGCTACTGAAAAAGCATACTTAAGTAAAAGTACCCTTGCTTGCATAAAAATGTAGTGTGAGTCGAGTAAAAGTACCTGTTGTAAATATTACTCAAAGTATAGGAGTAAAAAGTAGCCCTTTTAAAAGTACTCATGAGTAGTGAGTATTATGCTGTTAAAAGTTGATGCATTTACATGTAAGTTCCCTGATTGCTGCAAAGATAAATTTAGGTTTTCTCATTGTGTCAGCTTGAGTCTGCCTGGACTTGGTGACCTGTTATGTACATTTTATGTTTATTCAAATCATTGGCAGATTATTCTATAAAGACAGATAAGTTTGAGTAATTGAAGTGAGCCACATAAATATGCATGTTTGTTTTTTAGATTGCGGTGAGTTATAAAAGGTTGAGAACTCCTGCTCTAGATGATAATTTTCACCTCATGTGAAAATAAAACTGAAATTCTTCTTGTTGGCACCAGATCTGCATCTCTAAATTTGAGTCTATCTCCCTTACTATAGATGGCACTTGAGTCTCCAAGTCTGGATATTTTCATCTCCGTAATATAAATCGTCTCTGCTCCTCTCTCAGACCACTCTTTATCCTCGTACTTTATCCTCGTACATAGCCTTGTCAACTCACGTCAATTCTCTCCTTTATGGTCTTCCACAGAAATCCCTCCATAAGATTCCACTGATCCAGAACTCACATCATTACCAAAACTCCTTCTTTTTCACCAGAATACCCCATTTTACAAGATCAGCACTGGCTTCCAATCAAACCCAGAGTCGAATATAAAATCCTCTTGCATACATTCAAGGCCATCCATAACCTCGCACCACCTTACTTATCTGATTTCTTTCATATCAGCACTCATTCCCATTTCCTTAGATCCTCCTCCTCCATTCACCTCTCTGTTCCCTCTGCCTGTCTCAGCACAATGGGGAGCAGAGCTTTCAGTTACCCTGCTCCCAAACTCTGGAATTCTCTTCCTCCTGGCGTCCGCAACATTGACTCTGTCTCTCTGTTCAAATCCAGGCTTAAAACTCATCTGTTCAAAATAACTTTTTATAACTGCATACTGCATTCTTTATCCTATCTTAGCATTTTATCATCTGCTCTATTTTCATATTGTCTGATTATTTTTAAATGATTGAATTATGTATATATATATATATATATATAAATATGTTGTGCAGTGACTTTGGGTTTCTTGAAAGGCGCTTTGAATAAAATGTATTACTATTATTATCATTTTTATTATTATACTTTTCGACTGTTAAATTCAAATATCCAGTACGCTGTAAAAATGTTGTTGTTTTAACTTAAAACAGTTAGTGCTGCATTAAACATTTAGGTGAACTTCACTAAAATAGTGAAGTTGTCTTAACTAAGGTTGAAGTTTACAGGACTTGACATAACAAGTGTAATGTATGTGGTCAAAGTTTAGTTAACTTAAATAGATAAGTTTCTGTAATTAAGAATGCTGATAGGACTTTATAATTCAAGCATACTGGAGATGGTGTAAGTTTACTGAACCTAAATATTGAAGTTGTCTCTCATTCGCACACACTCTCATACACTATGGCAATTTTGTTTCTTCAATTCTCCTACAACACGTCATTGGGAGAAGCACTCAGAGGAAATCCACATGAACTTGCATACTCCACACAGAAATGCTAACTGGCCCAGCCACGACTTGAACCAGCAACCATCTTTCTTAGTGTGAGGCGACAGTGCTAATCACTAAGCCACCAAGCCATGTTACTTACCTTAAATGAGTCAAGATGACTAAATTAGCTCCACTAATATTTTTAATACTAAAAACAGGTTTTTGAAGTCTGCAAATACAAATTTGACCAAAGAAGCAAGTATCTGTAAAGAACCTCACACAAACACCACAACATTAAAAAGAGAAAATGGCGGCCAGTTTTGCCAGATAAACTTGAATGTTTAGGAACCCAAACGGCAAAAACCCTCCCAAATGCACAAAAACGCCCCCCAAAAAAGTAAAAACAAGTAGGTGCACACACTTGGTTTTAGTTAAAGATTTGATATAAAGTGCATGTTCAAAACAAACTGATTTACCAGAACAATCTAATTCTAAAACCTGCAGAAAGACGTTCATCGTCTGATGTGAATCAAAAGTAAACAAATATAAATTAAAGTTGAAGTATTACAATACATAAAAAATCAATACATATACTTGAAGTGGATTTCAAACTATTTTAAAGTGGATTTATTTCATTATTCTTTTTATTGTATTTGTTTTCATTTGCACAAACTTCTACAACTTAAAGCTCAGATGTTTGAAGCAGTCAACTAATACATACAGGTTCAGCTTACTCTCTTTTGTAAAGTAACACATTCAACCAAGATAAGTTAACTTAGCACAAAATATTATGTTGTAATAACTTAGTGAAAATATTTTTTTAACAGTGTATAGTGACAATAGCAAATGCCTTAACTATACATATCGGGTTAGTACAACTTTGTAAGATGTTGTGATATTTATCCATACGGTGCTTTTATCTTAGAGTGTAAATAATTTTCTTGTTTTGTAAATCAAGTTGAAAATGTTCAAATCTTAAAAACAGTACATTTTTACAAGTTCTGTACTTTCCCCTATCAAGCAACATAATTCCACGCTCTCTGAAATCTCTAAAAATGTTTTTAACAGCATCTTTTTTTTAGACTTGCACAGATTTGGCAAATGGATGTTTCCTTATAGGATAAAACCAACTTTCATATGTCCGAGTCCTCTAAAGTGAACAGTATCTATAAATAATTTTGTTTAAATAACCATTTTGTATCTTTTATCATTTTGTCTTTTATCATTTTGTTTTAATGTAATTTGTTATGAAAGCAGCTTCTGGTAAAATGTGAAATACAGTTTATATGTGTGTTTCAAAGCCAAGTCATTATGAATGCAGTTTAGGATTATGCATATTTGTCATGACAAAGACCACTTCATGCAGTAAGAATGTGGTTTGGATAGTGCAGAGTCACAGTGTTTCTTAGTAAATGTTCGTGTAGAATTTTCGTAGAACTGACAATTGGGTGTTTCTTTAAAGTAAAACACCATGTCCCTTATACGTCTAAGTGCTCTAAATGGAAAAGTATCTAATCTAAGATTTATTGTTACATTTTATCAAACTAGAACATACTGAACATTTCATAGCAAATGAGAATTTCAGGTCAATAAATTTATGTAGTATTATGAGAAAGTATATACTTCCATTCCTAAATGTTTAAAAATCATTACTTTCAACAAAATACTACAAACTGGCTATGTGAAAGAGGTTTGTTTGAAATCTTTACAAAATTGTATTAAGAAATACAAACAAACAACATGTATAATTCAACGCCTTTATCTTTGTTGAAGAATCTTTGACAGCAGTTACAGTGTCTTTTTTTAGTATGATACACTGTTTTTAATCAGTTTCTCACAATCTTCTTTGCACTAGCCTTCAAGCTCTGTTAGGTTGAGTGGAAAGTTTTTGTGCACAGCCAATTTAGAGATGTTCAGGGTTTAAGTCTGCCCAGCAGACACACAACATCTTAAGATGTTAATATTAGGTTAGATTTAGGTTACCAGCATCTAAGAACAATGTTATTTTGATGCCCATAATGATGTCAATTGACGTTGATATTTGGTTGATTTTAGGTTGTGTTGGAAAGTAGCCAAAATCCAACATCAAGCCAACATCTTAAACCAACGTCTTGAATACAACGTCACACCACTACCATGTGTTGCTCACAGTGGTGTAAAGAGTACAAAACAGTCATACTTAATTAAAAGTACTATTTTTCTAAATCTTCACTAGAAACAAAGCATCTGATTCTTGCTATGTTTTTGAGATGATAGTATGCTGATTTACTGACTGCTTTGACATGACTGTTGAAACTCAGATCTGACACAAGAGTCACACCAAGATTCTTGATCTTATTTTTTGTCATTTGACCTTTAGTGCCAAGGTACGCATTTACCTTGAGAACCTCATCTTTGTTTCCAAACACAATCATTTCAGTTTTCTCTTTGTTTAACTGAAGAAAGTTTTGGCACATCCAATTGCTCATTTCATCAATGCATTGGCAGAGGGTGTCAGAGGGGCTGGAGTCATTAGGCAGTAAGGCTAGGTAGATCTGAGTGTCATCAGCACAGCTGTGGTAGGAGATTTGTTTCTTTCTCATTATTTGGCTCAGAGGGAGCATGTAAAGGTTGAACAGGAGAGGTGCCAGAATCGAGCCTTGTGGGACTCCACACGTCATGGGTGTCCACCTCAACCTATGGTCACCTATACTGACATGGTAACCTCTACCTTCAAGGTAAGATCTAAACCATTTGAGGACCGTGCCAGATAGCCCAACCCAGTTTTCCAGGCTATCCAGAAGTATGCTGTGATCGACATTGTCAAATGCAGCACTGAGATCCAACAATACCAGCTGTGTTATTTTACCTGAATCTGTATTTAGGCGTATATCATTGATTATCTTTATAAGAGCGCTCTCTGTACTGTGATGTGCTCTGAAACCAGATTAAATATTGTCTTAACACCCCCTGAAGTTTAAGAACTTGTTAACCTGGTTAAAAACAACTTTTTCAATGATTTTGCCAATGAAAGGGAGATATGAGATTGGCCTGTAATTGCTCAATAGGGTGTTATCCAGGTTGCTCAAGAGTAAAAGTATTTTGTAAATATTATTCAAAGTATGAGTAAAAAGTAAACATTTAAAAAGTAATAAAGTGTAGTGAGTTGTGAGTATTATGCTGTAAAAAGCTGATGCATTTACAAGAAATTTGTTCATGTGTGTTAACGTAACATTCTGTAGTGCATTTAGTTATTGCCCAGCAGGACATAAGGCGTTAATATTAGGTTAGATTTAGTTTGTGACGTCAGGTGACCAAAATTTGTTTGACGTCCAATAACGACGTAAAATGACAATGATATGTGGTTGATTTTAGGTTGTTAGAAAGTGACCAAAATCCAACGTCAGATTGACGTCAAACACTGACATTTATTTGTCAGGTATGGCAACCAAAATTCAAAATCTGATAGACGTCTTAGTGGTAACGTCGCCACAACATCAAGCTGCAACATAATTAGACGTTGATATTTGGTTGGTTTTAGGTTGGACGTTGGACACTGATGTCGGCCTAACGTTGAGTTCTGACGTCAACCTGATTTTAATTTCCAGACAAAAAGCAATGTCCCCAGAATGTTGGGGTACAACGTCAATCTAACATAATGTTGAGGTCTTGTGCCTGCTGAGTGTTTAAGTCATCATACAGTAAACATCTGTCATCTTCTCATCAGTGACATGCATCTAAACAGTCTCTCACTGCGTGTAAAGATTTTGTACATCTTTTTGGAGACTTCTAATCCTTCCAAACAGTTTGCTCCAATTATAAATCACTCATGTTTAGAGGTAGTTCATTATAATGCGATTTACCTTGTATACTGTATGTGATTTGATTGGACAGGAATCAAAGGATTTTTTTTCTAATTCCCATACACAGGAAAAAATAAAGTAATGGCTGCAGGATGAAGGCAAGTAGTGGAGCAAAAGTACTGATACGGCACTGAAAATGTACTCAAAACGTAAACGTTTACATTTTAAAAACTTTGTCTGAGTATTTGTAATTATTACTAATTACTTTACACCACTGGTTGCTCATATTCTGAGATGAATTAAATTATACTCATTAGATGTGTAATAAAAGACAGAAGAACATTGATTGTAAAATGCAAATAAAACCTGTTGTAACAAAAAAAAAGCTCACCGAATGTGCTGTTGGTTTCTATCTTTTATAGTCAAGCTTGTTGGCATGACTTTGCAGGGTGAGGCAGTGTTTTGGAAAGCACTGTTAGATGTGAAATAATGTGCATGGTCAAAACAGCCACAGTTGATATTTGTGAGCGCACATCCAACAGAGATTTCAGGACCAACATAGAGATTTCAGAAAACGTCTCATTTCTCTCAGAAAAAAGTGATGTTTGCATCTTTTCTTTAACTTCTGCTTTATTGTATGCTATGTATTTATAGTTTTTTTTTTTGTTTTGTTTTTTTTTGACAGGGATGGTTTTATTTGATTGATCTTTTTCTGCATTTCAAGTTAATCTTTCTAGTTAAAGCTTTCAACTGAGTTTGCAGTTTCGTAATGTTTTTGAGCGGATAAAAAAGTCCATCAGACCATTTTAGAAGGCTATTAAGTGTTCAGTAAAAAGCAGAAAAAAAACAAGTCTGTTCTTTAATGTTGCATCCTATACTACATACAGCCCTCACAAGAAAACTTTTTACTGTAGCGTTTTGGAGAAATTAAACATTATTTATTATTCACTGGATAAAATTTCTAATAAATAGAAAAAACTAGAAAAGACATTTCTTATTGATCTTATTATGCAATGTGCAAGTGAGCGCTTTTCTACAATTGTTTTAAGTTGTTTAATTAATTTGCCTTTGGGGAAAATGACTAGGAATAACAAATGGCAGTAAATGGCTAATATATATAGCAGGCTTCAGACAGACTTCTGTGACATCATAAAAATTAAATCGTGTACAACAAAAAAAGACAGCGATTTGGTGATAAATAAGACAGTCACATTTTATTTTAAGGCGTCGCTATTACAGTGTAACTCATTTAACTACTATTATTAAATCATTACTTGCATTACAATAGGGTTTGAATGTGGGTTAGGTTTATGTTTAGTTGCAGGTGATTATTATGATTCACGCAGTATGAAGTACACAGAACATAAAGACACCCTAAAAGAAAGTGTTACCAAGAATACATACTTACTATAATACTAACTTCCCACTAGTAATGCCAGAAAAAGTGGAAAACTTTGACAAAATGAACATTCACACTCAAACTTGGAGTAAGGGACATATCTATGCAGCCTTTATGCCTTTATGCTCATATATGCATAAGTTTTGCCTATATGTGGCATATATATGCATATACCTGTGTGCAGCATATATATTATCATATATGTGCACACATACTGCATATAGGTTTCATATATGCACATATATCCTCATATAGATTCTTTCCATGTGGGATGTAATATAATATAATGTAATGTAAATGCTGCCTTTCACAACAACCAAGGTCACTTCACTGGCAGGCAAAAGATTAAAATAAATATGCAAATTACTACACAAGACAAAGGCACACAGTTAATAGGCATATATAACTAAAGCACAGTAAGTAAATACTCAATAAAACATTATAAAAAAAGGTGTCAGTATAGCTAAACTATCTTGCATCTATAGCTAGTGATAGCCGATTAACTGTGTTTTTTTTTTTTTTTTTTAAATAAAATGATGTTTTGAAGAGAGCATCTTGTGCAACCTGGATCACCCACTGTATTATGTGTTTCAGTTGTTGCCATCAGGGTGTTGTTTTAGAGTTCCTATGTGCAGGGCAAGCAGAATTAGAGATTTTTTTATTATGGTGGCCATTAGGTGACTAAATAAATCCAGCAGGGAGGGAGATGTTTTTGTGAATTGATTTATTGTATTATGGTAAAAACTTGGTAATGTGTACATGAAACTTGGCTTGTATTATGGCATCTTGCTGCATTTTTAGTTTCCCTAAACGGGATAATAAAATTGAGTAAGCCTGAGTCTGAATCAGACGTACACCATAAGACAAATTGAAGATGAGTATCTAAAAGCTTGTGATGGGCTGTAAACATTGAAATTAAGTATGGTATTGGGGTGCAAGATTATGAAGTACATTGTAAGTACCCACCAACATGCATTTTTTAGTTTTTTTAAAGATGTCTATTAGACATCTAAACAAAGTCGTCTTGGCTAAAACAAGGCTAAACTTGGGCTGTCAGTGAAAATCTAATAGACGTCTAAGAATAGGCCAAAGCTAGACTAGTCGTCAAATAAACAGAAATAAATACACATATAAAGTCTGTCTAATCTGTCTATTTGATGACTAGTCTAGTTTTGGCCTTTTCTTAAATGTCTATTAGATTTTCACTGACAGCCCAAGATTAGCCTTGCTTTTGTCAAGCTGTTTATGTTTAGATGTATATTAGACAACTATTAAACACAAAATTGCTTGCTAAGGTAAGTAATGAGATCTTATAATCAACTCTACTTTACTACAGTAGAAGTCAGCGCAATTTCTGAAGAAATGGAGAAATGTGCTCAGTAAAAGGTGCCCTAAAGAACACAAGAAGCAAAATTCTGAACACATTAGAGTTTATAGCAATTTAGAGGGTAGTTAAATTCTTAATTCTGTACTTAATAAACACCATATGACAATCCCACATGTGGGACCGCACTTCTCAAAGGATTAATATCCTTTATTAATAGACTGCCACTTAGAGATCATTTTTGAGATCATTAATCCACAAAGTAGGCAATCCACAGCTGGTCCCGCATTAGCCAATTAACGAATCACCAATCAGACGATTTCTAATTCACCATAAATAACCAAAGTTCCATACCAATCATCTATGTTTAGAGGAATTCCTCCTTTCACCTCTACTCCTCCTTTTTTCCAAGGAGGCCCAGTGGTTAGCACTGTTGCTTCACAGCAAGAACGTCACTGGTTCTAGTCTTTACCAGGCCAGCCGGCATTTCTGAGCAGAGTTTACCTGTTCACCCGTCATGAACACTTAAAGCTGCGGTCACATTAGAGTTTGAGCATGCGAAAATTCTGTTGTGTGGCTCTGCGAAAAGGGGTGGGATTAAACAAGCTTATTAGACATTTTGAAAAGTAAGTGATTGCTCCATGTTTTAAATTTCTGTACAGACAGGTCATGTTTTGATCCTTGATTGGTCTCACACAGTCAAGTGATGCGATTTCGCAGGTCAGAGTTCACCAAGCTTGAACTTTGCACCGCAGCAACCTGTGAAACTTAACGCATGACCCTGCTTTTCGTCCTGCGTCCTGCAGATTTTAATCCTCACTTGCCTTAACAAACCTGCAAGGATGTTTCTAGAAATCCAAGTAAGAGCTTGATTAGGTAACCCTGGTGTGTCTGATTGGGGTTAAAACTAAACTTTGCAGGACACTGTCCCTCCAGGACCGAGTTTGGACACCCCTGCCTTAAAAGCTTCACTGGTCTATGGAGAATGATTGAGGACAGGAAGAAATCAACATATGTCAAATGGTAGGTTTTTATTAGTCTATATTGGTCTAGACTGTTTTCTTTAAATACCGATGCCTTTTTGTTATGATGTGAGATATCAACAGACTTAAACATGTTGGCCACTTATGGAGCACTTGTACCTATGGTGCCAAATGTGTACATTGTGAAATGATGTGGTGTTTTAGAAACCAACCGCCAATTGTGTGTCTCATATCCGCATGCTTTGTATTGTCACTGCATGTATGTTTACGTGTTTGAGGGGAAGGTAAAGATGAAACAGTGTCATTCTTAATCCATATATGGAAAATTGGGTTTTCTTTCTTTATGCTTCAAACTGCTCATAATTTGTTAAGAATGAAACCATAAATAGATACCTAACACTCAGCATTCTTAAACCCTGTTTTCAACCTTTAGCATTGCACACTCTCACATTAATAATGAGCTTTTCTGAATAGATAAATAGTCTCTAATTCACTTCAGTGTGTGCTTATTATTCAACATTAGTCAATGTTCTTTCTATCCAATGGCTAAAACGACTGTTTTTATATAATGTGCAATGTTTTTGTGACTATGCAAATCATGGGAATAGTAGGCACATGATTGGCTGTCAGCTGCTAAACGTTGAGTTGTAGCTAACTTTTTGACATTCGTGTTATTTCTAATGTTTGTTTTTTTACTGCAGTACTATTAAATGTGGATAGCATATGACTTATAATCTAGAGATATGTCTTTTCAAATATGATTTATTTAGAAAGGGCATTTAGTATACCCTGGGATATTTTTTTTTATCCTATTTTAGTTAAACTTCATCAAGGTCAATCATTAAAATCAAACAATTTTTTAACATATTATCTGTGTATTAACTGAAGTATACCTTTATAGAACTGTAGGTTTAAGGCAACATGAAGATGGAGAGCGTTTTCAGATTGTTTTGACATCTGATGCAAAATCTGACACCTGATAAATTGTTATCTAAAAATCAAATCTTAATCTAAGAGCAGAAGGTTGCTCAATGTCAGATAATAAAGAACAAAGTATTGTTTCTTTTTTTTCAGCTCCTCTGGGTCAAAGTGGGTTTTGTTCTTTCGAAAGTTCGTAAATCTTTTGTTTCCACAATGGAACGCACGCATAGTAAACACTAAACCTGTCTGTCTTGTCTGGCACTTTGTCTTACAACAACTACAGAAACACAAAACTTGGTGAGTCTCATGAACAATGTTCCATGGCAGCGTTTCAATGAATTTACGTCATTAAATATTTCAAGCTTTTGTGTGACACTAAACCTGTTGTACACAGATGTTAAAAACCATGACACAAGTCAAACTAAAAAACCCTCCATAATCTCTTATTGGTCTGGGTTTCTTAGAAATTTAAACTGGAAGAAGCTTTGGTCATTGCCTAACAATTTTCATTACAAACAAATTTAAAGGGTTCACATTTAAAATTCTGCACAAATTTTACCCTGTCTAACATTTTCTTTCCAATTTAAGACAGGACATGGATCAGATCATTTTGTTTGTCACAGCCAGAAAAACTTGCTGCATATATATATATATATATATATATATATATATATATATATATATATATATATATATATATATATATATATATATATATATATATATATATATTTGAATTGTCAGTTCTTAAAGAAACTATGGTATGAAATCTCCAATTTCAACCATTTTTGGATTTCTGAACTGTAACAAAACACTGGGAAGGAACCCTATGTTATTAATCTATAATATTTACAAAATTCTATATTCACCGATGCAATTTTACAAAAACCCTTTCATTCTGCTATACTTAACGAATTAGAGTATTATACAAACAACATTAAGCAAAGTACTACACTGACCAAAATTATGTCTGCAAAATTGTTGTAAACAATGAATATGGGTTGAATTAAAAAAATAACATTGAGTAATGTTCAACTTAATTTGTTTAAATTCAGTCCAAATAAATTGTTTACAACTTCTTAACTTGATTTCATTTATTAAATCTATGTAATCATCTTTGAATTATTTTTTCAGTGTAATAAAAAAGCCAATAAAATCGTTCTTTTACTTGAAACGTTCAGGTAATTCCACAAGGCCCTTGCCGTTCTTTTAGTATTCATATACAGTACATATATTTGCATATTTGTTTGTCGTATTTATATTTTATTTTATGTATGCCCCTCACCCTTATTTCTTTACTCTATGTATTTGTATTGTTCTGTATTCCGTTTTTATATATTAATAAAAAATAAATAAAAAAACACGTCAAATTAAAACAAATCAGACAATAAAATCAGACAAAAAATATATAAAAGTAGCTTAATTAGTTTTAACGAGTTGCTTTATTATTAAGTTGACTAACGACCACACTTAAATATTTTTCACAAAAAAATCCTACAGTAATATACATTTTTAAAAAAACTTAAATAATTTTTACAAGGTAAACTTTTTTTTTGTGTCAAAAATGTGCTTGTAACTTGAGCACATTCTGAGAAGATGCTTTAGCAGAAGGAGGACGGAATGTACAACGTGTTAAGAAGGAAATCATTTGAAACTATAAGGAAGAAATCTGATCGTATTTTGCCAGTTTGTTCCAGGATGTGACGGTCAGATTTTTCCATCTATAAGTCCCTTTGCTTCCATCTAGAGGACAAACTTAAACCAGACCTTCAGAAGGCATGAACTCAATCTCCAATGGCTCACAACACAATAGAGTACATTATCTCAAGGGGAATTAGGTCTTCAGCAGTGGCAGACTGTATTATCTATTGTCAGAACATAGCATTTATTTCTCATACACCCTTAGTAATAAAGGTACGTTAGCTGTCACTGGGGTGTAACCTTTTCAAAAGGTACAAATGTGTACCTAAAAGGTCCACATTAATACATCAAGGGTAGTACCTAAAAAGTACAAAAGTGTTCCCCTTTAAATGTTTAGGTATACGCTTGATGTACCAATATGGAACTCAAAAGTTGAAAATTGAAAAAAGATACCACCGCAAATTGTAGAGATACCACTGTGTGTGTGTATATATATATATATGTGTGTGTGTGTATAAGTAAATAAATACAGTGAATAAGAAGTGAGTTTCTTGTGAGAAAGACAAGAAACATTCATTTGGATCTCAGATTGCCCTCGTCCTCAGCCGACGAGTTTTGGAATAATATAGACTTTTTTTTTTTTTTTTTTGTTAAGGTGAAGATTCTACCTGAATTTTCTATACAAATGAAATTCACTATATTTGGGTATTTTAACTTGGATCCCACAAAAGAAAGAAATGTTTTTTAATAAATTAAATTATTTTCTTAAGTACATTTTACACTCAAAATAGTAAACCGGACTTTGTGGTCTTCATTAAAGATATGGAGAATTATATAAAGTTAAATTGACCCTTGCTTTTGCAAAAATCTTAATTATTTTTCTTTTCTCTTCCTCTCTTCGTTATTGTTTCTTTTGTTGTTATTTTTTCCCTATTGTAATTTATATATATATATATATATATATATATATATATATATATATATATATATATATATATATATATATATATAAATAATTAGTTCTATCATTGAAATGTATGATTTAATGCTTGTTTTTGTATAATTGTTCTGAGGAGTAAAAGGTAAGGCCCTGTCACATTTATATATATATATATATATATATATATATATATATATATATATATATATATATATATATATATATATATATATATATATATATATATATATATATATGTATGTATGTATATATATATATATATATATATATATATATATATGTATGTATGTATATATATATATATATATATATATATATATATATGTATGTATATGTACATATACATATATATATATATATATATATATATATATATATATATATGTACATATACATATATATATATATATATATATATATATATATATATATATATATATATGTATATATATATATATATATATATATATATGTATATATATATATATATATATATATATATATATATATATATATATATATATATATATATATATGTATAAATGTGACAGGGCCTGACCTTGTCCTCCCCAGAACAATTTGTATATTTATTTATTATTTATTTCATATATGTAAAAGTGGGGGGCGAGGCAGTGGCGCAGTAGGTAGTGCTGTCACCTCATAGCAAGAAGGTCACTGGTTCAAACCTCGGCTCAGTTGGCAATTCTGTGTGGAGTTTGCATGTTCTCCTTGCCTTCGCGTGGGTTTCCTCCGGGTGCTCCGGTTTCCCCCACAGTCCAAAGACATGTGTTACAGGTGAATTGGGTAGGCTAAATTGTCCGTAGTGTTGGAGTGTATGTGTGTGTGGATGTTTCCCAGATGGGTTGTGTAAAAACTTGCTGGATAAGTTGGCAGTTCATTCCGCTGTGGCGACCCCGGATTAATAAAGGGACTAAACTGACAAGAAAATGAATGAATGAATGTAAAAGTGGTTCCCATGTGATGCATCCAAGAAAAATCAGGTGGTGAGAAGAGAGTATTAATCAAATACGCAAAAAAATAAAATAAAAATTTTAAAAAGCAAGAAGTAGGAATGTGAACAGATGAGTAAGGCAGTGGGGAAGTGTGACAGATATTTTATCCCAGACTTGACTGAGTTCCTGTTGTGTTGTGGTGAATCATGGAGTTTCTAGGATAAGGGAAATGACCAAGGATGTCTTTTTCCTGATTAACCAAGCATGCCTGTGCCTTTCAAGCCTTTCCTGTCTGTACAAATGACCATATGTGTCTGTGTGTGTACCTTGTATTTCTAACGATGCAATATTTGACCTTGTGCAGACATTTTCTTTTTTTTATTTTTGGTCTTCATGTGGAAATCAGCTCATAAATCAGACAGAATTTAAAAATCATATTTGGAAAGTCCCCAAAAAGACAGTGGTACAAGTGTTTGTGTATGTGTGAGTTCAAAAAGACTACACTGCTAGAATTCCAGTTTAATTCCAATATTTGATGAAAATCCAGTATAGCATAATAGATCTTGCTAATTTTAAAATAAAGTGTGTGCTGCATTGATCAGTCTGTTGCTTTGTTGAAGAAAAAAATAAATTAAAGAATTAAAACCTATGATACTGTCATTTTTTTCTATTTTCCACATTAATGGTCAAAGATAAGCTGTTTTTGTTACAGCTGTGGAAGTCCTGCCTGAAGTGCCCACAAGCTCCACAAGAGGACACTCCATCATATTTCGATGTCATTTACTCTGGACTCCATTTCCCATAAGCCTTTGCCTGAACTCGTCATACTTATTCGCGCCTCTTCAGCCTTGATTGAACTGTGTATATAAAGTGTGCGTTTCATTGTTTTTCCCCCTGACTGCTTTATGTCTTGTTGTTTTGCTGGATTATAGTTTAAACCTTATATTTGAACATGGATCTGCTTCTCGACGTCCATGACAACATCACTATCCCAGGTATTTGAAATAGCCTACTGATTTTTACTAGGCTAATACAGGTGAAGTCAGAATTATTTATTCACCTGAATTATGAGCCCCCTGTATATTATTTTATCTTTGCCATGATGAAAGTATATGATATTTTACTAGACCTTTCTAGATCCTAATATACAGCTTAAAGTGACATTTAATGGCTTAAATAGGTTAATAAGGCAAGTTATGGTACTCAAAAAATTATATGTTGGATTTACTTATTTTTTAAGGTAAGTGGTTGCAAACAATGAAACCTGTGAACATTTTTTTTTTTTTAATACTAATCCAAAGAATTTTTTCCCCTCTGTAAACTGTAAATAATGTTTTGTTCAGTGATAATTATCTATCATTGATTTAAGTTCTTTTAGAAAAAAAGACCCATAGAGTATATGGTCCCATTCATGCCCACATTTGTACCCATTTCCCCTCTGAGATTCTATCATCAATAATTTTCGACGTTACGCTTTTAATAAAAACTAATCAGTGCAGTAAACTAAAGTCCATGTATTGTACCAGTGCTAAAGCTGAACATTTTGGATAATTGCCTACTTCTTTTAGTGACCTAAAATGCAAACTTCAGTCACAGTATGAACAAAAAAAAGGTTTTGTTCATATTTTATATATATATATATATATATATATATATATATATATATATATATATATATATATATATATATATATATAATAATTTGATATGATGCAACATCCCACGCAGGTTTTACATTAACTTTGCACTTTTAGTAGGGTATGTTTGTTATTTAGCAGTATTTATTTATGAATCTGTTGCATATAAGTTAATCAATCCTAATCTTGCCCCTGTTCACAATATCTGAATGTGTATTGATCAGAGCATTGTGATATTCAAAACAACACTATTGCTTGAGCTAATATTTTTATTTTTTAGCTATGCACTAGGAGTCACAAGCAATCATTTCTTATTAAACTCTGGGTGTGAGAGAATGAAAAAAAAAATTGGAAAGTCAACGTTATGTTAAAGGGATAGTTCTTACAAAAATTTAAATTGTCATAATTTACTTACTATGCACCCATTCCTACCAGTAGCCATTGATGTCCATACTATTATAAATCATAAAATCAAGGGCTATTGGTGTACATAATTCTTCAAAATATCTACTTCTTTCATTCAACAATAAAAGAAACACATGAATGTACGGAACCACTTAAGGGTGACTATATGGTTAGCATATTCACCAATGCCTTTCCCATCAGGTTAGAACCAAGCGGCAACCTCCTGCTCTCCCTCAGGAAGCCAATACGGAAGTAACTAAAACTGCAATTCATCCTAAATTCCGCTAGTCCTGGCCTCTCCTGGCTCCAAAACAGAGCAAATTTCAATTGAGCCCACTGTTAGAATGACCAACTTTACAGCAGAAAAAAGGTGTTTACAGCCTGGTACAAAAAAAGATTTTGGTTAATACAGGTAATATTACCCTTCATGACAACTGTGAGGGGGGTGAATTTTTTTATAACTCATCCGTTTCCTTTATATTAAGTTTGCATAATTAAGGGAGTGGCCACTTGAGTGACAGCTAGATCTCGCTGGTCGCCGTCACTTCACCTCAGCTGAAACCTGCAGATTAGCCACTGAACTCGGCATATTTATCCTATTTCTGTGTTGTTTTATGTGGCTTTACACTGTCAACTGCCTTTTGGACTTGTTTCCCACAATTATTAGATGGCATGGCATGCTGAGGGCACTTAATTGTGCTCACAAACCATTCACGTGGCCTCTGTTTCCCATGTGAGTAAAGTTATATGCTTATATACCATCTCTGTACAAGTATTTGTTTTATTTAAGATCATTTATCGTTTATAATTATATTTAGAGCTGTAATGCACTCCAGAATCTGTCAGATTGATTAGCTGTAGGCTCTAGAATCGTCATCTGAAGCGTTGTCATACAGTGTTATGCTGGATTTTATCAATTGTCTTACAGTAACTAACACAGACTATATCTGAAGTGTTTGGAAGTAATTTGCGTTTTCCTCCTGTTGAAAAATGTCATAATAACAATGTTTAGTGGCTCAATGTATTACAGCAGTGTTTTTAAAAGACTAAACACTTTATTGATATAGTATACAACCAAGCACAAGTGGTCAGAATACAAACGAGTCACAGGTGATAAAGTATAAAGCATTTCTCCCAAAGTAAAGTGTGTCTGCACCAGGTCCAAGCTAAATGCTAGCAGGTGTCTGTAGCTCCGCTCACTCTCCGCCTCTTTGCCCTTGTTTGGTATCCCGCCGTGGGTGTGATGACGCGTGACCAAAATGGCGACGGTTGGCCGCGCCTACTTGTGGCTTCTTTTGCGCTCTTCAGAAACCTATGGGTGACGTCACGGATACTACGTCCATATATTTTACAGTCTATGGTTAGAACGCGCATTTGCTATGGTTGATATACAGTGCTCGGCATGTATAAGTACACCCATCTTTTAAATTCATATTTGTAATTGGGAAGCTATACAATATTATATTTGTGCACTTTAGATTAGTCAGTACTGAAGCCAAATCTGCAGCTTATCTAACAAAATAACTTGCGATAACAGTCCAAAAACTACTACACCCAAAGTTATATGTTATAGAAAAATATTAAATACAAATTTAAAAAAAAGAGAAAAAATCAAGCGAAGAAAAAAAAAATTGACAAATTTTCAATATTTTGCTTGAATTTTATTGTTTTATCTTTCGATTTCTAAATATGTTTGGAGACTAAAATATTATTTTAATAAATATATCTGTTTAATAAATCTGTTCTGTTTAAATGCACCAAAATACATCGCCTATATTCTCTGAGAAATGGATAAAAATATTAATTTTCAAAATGGGCTGTGCTCAATGATGCTGAACATTATGTTGTTTGCCTGCAATGCTGCTCACTCTAATATCAATATGTAATTTTGCCCTTGGTAAACACGCATCCTGACCTGTCATGGAAGAGATCAATGTAGCTTTTTTGAGTAAAACATGTTCTTTGTCTGTTTTTCCAATGTTTTGTTTCCTTTTCTGACCATATGGAGGATGAGGGAGCTCTTGCTTCTTCTAAAACAGGGCTGGCCAAACTTTTTCATACGAAAGGCCAAAAACTAGATATCATTAAGAGCCATAGGCCGAAGGTAAATATACATTCTTAGAAATAAAGGTACATGATCTGTTACTGGGGTGGTATCTTTTTAAAAGATACATATTTGTAACTGAAGGGTCCATAATGGTACCTCAAAGGTACTTTTTAGGTACATTTCAGCACTAAAAGGCACCTTTGAGGTACAGTACCACTGTGGACTCGCTGGATACAAATATGTAACTGGTGAAAAGGTATTAAAGTTGCCATGGGTCATTTCCTAATTTGTTTCAAAATAAACAGAAAACATCACTGTAAATGATATTAATTAATGATGTAGCACTTTTAAAATGCTAACTTGTTGCATTAAAATATAAACAATCACATTTAAAACACTGTTCAGTTCAATGCTGAATACACTAGTCAAGCAGAATCTGCCTTGGCCTTGATTTGTTCACCAAAGTCTCTGCATTGTCGAGTGACAGCATGTTCATTTAAACAAAATCTGATTCGTCTACACCATTTAATTTCAGTTAGCTTTTGATAAACAAACAAAGGGTTGCATTAAACTTGAATCGACAATATCAAAACCATCATGCCCATCATTCTCAGATCATTCTCATTCCCCATCATTCTCAGCACTAGATGAGATGTTGGGCCAAATCAAAGGTTACCATGGGCCAACTTTTTGTCCGCAGTTTGGGAATCTCTGTTTTAAAATATCTCAATTTGTGTTCCAAAGGTGAATGAAGGTCTCTGGTGATTAAAATAACAGAATTTCCATTTTTGGGTGCACTAATTCTTTAATAATTACAGGTTTTCAAGCACTGCAAAGACCCCGATGTCTACATTTCTTCTCTTTAAGCCTGTAAAAAACATTCAAGCCCTGCGGAGATCATTTCCTTCACGCACAACCAAAGCAGCCCTATTTCATTCGATAAGCTTTCCACATGTAGCTGCATGTTCCAGCGCATGAAGAATCTGACGTTTCTCCTTCTTTGGTTGTCAATGGAGACCCAAGCTTCCTCTCAGGCATGAGGCGTCAGGGGGTCCCACCATAGAAACAGAATAAGCTTCAGTTCATTGGGTCGCATGGACCAGCGCTGGGAGTCACATGGCAGCACTATGACCAACCCCCCCTTCCTTTCCCTCACAATCCACACGGATGGGGGAAGGGAAGGAGAGGAGGAGGGAAGTGGGAGAGAAAGAGGGAGGGTTGAGTTGGAAACATGAAGGCAAGGTGAAGAGCGAGAGGCGTACGAAGAGCCGAGAGGGAGTCCCGTATCCTCCGAATCACACCCACAGCACTGACCCTTTAGCAACTGGAGCAAATGATCACAGTAAACCGGACAGACAGAGAGGAAAAGCGACCCAGATAACAAGCTCACTCCACAGCGTTTGACTGGATAACAGGCTGTCGTAGAGGGAATGAATCTCAGAGCCTCATCCACAGGGAGCCTCCCGGCAATCTGAGGATTTTTTTTGTGAGGATTCCTTGATTGAGAGGAGGATTCTGTGGGAATATTGCTGTCAGAAGCTGGAATACTGTGCCATGAGTGGGAATAGGAGGCGGAAGAGGGATTGCTGAAGCATGGAGCAGGTGAGAGATATAGCATGAGTGCAGTTTATACAGAACGAACACATTCCCCGTTTCAGGACTGAGATGCTTCAGGCAAAAGCAAACAGCACAGCGGGATGTACCATTAATCGTTTAGCTGCAAAACAATCGTTTATAGTGGCATGTAACTTGTGTTTTTATCAGCTTGGCTTTATTATCGATTTGTTTTTGCTCATGTTGTTTATCATTTTTTATTTCTGACAATGCTGTCATGCTGAGGAAATGTCACATATAAAGGGGGGTAGGTCTGAATCAGGGTTTGGTTGGAATATAGTATGTTTTATCGGCGCTTAAAATCTAAAATGAGCAACCATATTTTCTGCTGTGCATGACAGCAATGAAACTAAACCACAAGCAGAACGATACTAGTCCAGACAAGTGTATCATACTTGATAACTTCAGATTTAGGTAAGCAACCATTAACATTAAATAGGAATTTATAAGTTTTTATGATAACTTGATTAATCACCACTCTGATTTATTATTGCTATTATTAAACTAAATAATTATTATTAACATTATTATATGCATCGTCCATTAGGCATGGGCCGGTGTAAAATTCTGACGGTATGATAACCTTGGATAAAAATATCACGGTTTTACGGTATCACGGTATTATGATACCTGCTCTCAAATATGTTCTTTTAAAACCTCTGGGTTAAAAACAAAAACTTTTTTCCCCTTTGAAATCTATGTATTTTATTTTGAGAAACATTTAAAATATTTTAGATGAGTAAACATGTCAGGCTAAATAAATCATTGACTTTTGCTGTCTTCTAAGTTTCAAAAACAGATTTTGTTTGCCATTTAAAACAGCATTTTTAGATATATATTCTGCTGTCTTAAAAAACAAACAAACAAAAAAAAACGTAAATAAAAAAATCGTGCACATACCACGGTATTGCAGAAAAGGTTTGAAAACCTTGACCTTTTAAAACCGCAGTATACCATGAAATTGGTTATATCGTCCATTAATAAAATCATGTGTATATATTTAGATCTTAGTTTTTTTTTAAATAAAATTTGTAAATATTTTAATTGTAATGATTGTATACATTATATTATTTTATATTCCATAAAAATTTTAGAATATCAAATTTAAATATTATTTGATTCACTCATATCTGAATAGTAATATTTTATAGAATGTAGATCATTTATTAATAAGTGTTTGCATCTTATTATTCATTATTATTATTAATAACATGTTGGTATTAAAATTTGTAGATTGTATTTTATATTAGTATTGTTTTATTTATATAATATTTATAATTGTGTCTGTATATTTACATATTTATTAATAATTAATATCACTGCTATTATTATTATATATTACTATATACTACTATATATATATTATTTTTTTATTATTATTATTTATATATATATATATATATATATATATATATATATATATATATATATATATATATATATATATATATATAATGATAATTTAATTACATTATTTCTTTTTAAATAATATTATTTTTTATATACATTTAATATTTTATTGTTATTAATACTAGTAATAGTAGTAGTTGTAGCAGCACTGGTAAACTGATTTTCATATACATAAATAAATTGGTTAATAATCCATTATCATTTTATTACAGGCAGATAGCTTTTTGTGACAAAAGTCAGACAAGTGAATACATTTTTTTTCCAGCTGTTGCTTGCCATGTTTGTCTAGAGAGATTCAAGGATGTTGATTCCCTAGGCTGAATTTGCTTCCTGAGCTTTATGCCATGCTCTCAACCGTCTCGCTCCTTTGGGAAAGCAGAGAGGCCTAATGTGACACTGCAATTTGTTACAAAATGTACTTGAATTCACTTATCATTTGGCAAAATATTCATTCCCAATCCAATCCTTGCCTTTATTTAAGCATGGTCACATGCTGTTTTTTCCCGCCCTCCAGTAATGAATTATTCATGTGCTCGTTCAGAGAGGACCCTGCATGTCCTCAACAATGATGATGTCATCCTCGTGCAATAGTAGAGACGTCACTGCATGACCAGAGAAGGTGAAATGCAGCTGCACCTCTGAAATATGACATGATTTTATTCAAATACATTTAAAGGCAAGACTTTATTAGTAAATAGTGCAAAAAAAAAATATTATCAACCATTTTTTTTTGTGCTGAAGGCTTCTAAAATATGTTCATATATGCAAATAATATCATTATTCATGCAAAAAAAATATTTCCTTGAATCTACACTGATTTGCATATATTTATATCACAAAAAAAAGGGAAGTTTGTATGAAGTCACGTTTAAAATTATTGTTTTAATTTTCAACAAATCTGAGTTAGTTTTTTAGACTGGAAATGTTTATACTTTATATTGCTCCATAAACAGCTAGAAAAGAATTGAATTCTCACAACTATCTGTGGAATAACATTAAACCAAACAAATTATTTAAAGTATCAAGCAGCTATCAAGCACATACATACACAAACTTAAGATTATAAATATGAATAAAAATGTGAAGTTTGAGCTCTGTTATATATGCTGAAGTGGAGAAAAAACTAATGTTGAGAAAACTAGTTTTAGAAATGTTGTAAATTAAATCTACATATACAAATTGAAATGCAAATGTTTTGATGGTTTATTTTTATCAGATTTGGGGGAAAAATTCTTTATGATCAGCCAGAAAGCCAAGCAAAGTCCAAAACCTCGAAACTGACAAGTGAATGAAAAAACAGTGTTTTGCCTGTAGTGTCTCGCCTTCAGCTATTTAAAATCACCACTTAATGCTTGGCATCAGAGCAGTGTGAGTCAGTCATCAGCTTTTCAAGCTCTTTGAGTGTGGAGAGTGATTTATGCTGGCTTACTGACACGTATTTGTTTGTAACACGCTCCGTAGTTTGATTTATATGCTAATATTGTAAGCGCAGATGTTTTTTTTAGTAATATTTGAGTCCCATTTCGATGGTAGATTTATAGTGGTTGACATTCAGGATGGCGACTCACATAATGAGGGCAGTGCTGGCATTATGAGAGGAACAGGATGAGGCTGTTATGAGCAGAGACGAGGACCTGATCCAACCTCCAAATGTGAGTAAATGCATTTTCATGGAAAAATGCCAACAGGCAAACGATAGCAAGCCAAACAACAGACCACCACAGCCTGACCAGGACATCAATACTCCAGAAAAAAGGTCTCTTAATTGGTGCAGGGGCATTTAAGGCTACTGGGGGCCTGGAAGGTATAAGCTAAATGTTTTACATACTTGACATTTTCTCTACACTATGAGTCGTGTGTGTGTGTGTGCCTGTGTGTGTGTGAAGGTCGTCTTATTGATCAGGTGTATGGAATGACTGTAGGACAGAAACAGTAGCTGGCTCTGTAGTGCAGACCAACTAAAAATAACTGTTGTTTTCATCCTGCTAGCTTCTTCTAATCTGTTTGTAGCTCTTTCTTTTTTATATATATATATTTAAAAAGAAGACATCTCATGATAACAAGTATGAAAATAGGTCTTTGAAGCAAGAAATATGCCTTAGCTGTAAATGGTAAAGCTTTTTTAAAAGAAAAACAGTTCGCACAAGCTGCCATTGTAGGGTGCAGTAGTTAAAGGTCCAGTCTGGTAACTATTATGTTGTGAGTTTGAACCCTGCAAAGGCCGATTCATGACTGTGCCCTTGAGGAAGATGCTTCTCAGGTTGGTCCGTAAAGATTTTTCCCTAAAAGTAAAGAATAGCAAGTAGCCACTTGCAACATGTGGATACCATTTTCTATTAACACTTCACCCCATACACAAGTTCATTCATTCATTTTCTTTCGGCTTATTTCCTATTGTCTGGGGTCGCCACAGCGGAATGAACCGCCAACTTATCCAGCATATGTTTTACACAGCGGATGCCCTTCCAGCTGCAACCCAGTTCTGGGAAACATCCATACACACTCATTCACACACATACACTATGGAACGTTTAGTTTGTTCAATTCACCTACAGTATAGCACATGTCTTTGGACTGTGGGAGAAACCAGTGCACCCAGAGGAAACCCCCGCGAACACGGGGAGAACATGCAAACTCCACACAGAAATGCCAACTGACCCATCTGGGACTCAAACCAGTGGCCCTCTTGCTGTGAGGCGACAGTGCTATTCACTGAGCCACCGTGTCGTCCCATTGACTCTAACAATCAGATTTTTCACTGTTTAACTTTCATATGGTAGGTGGAGCTGTTTCAAGAATCTTATAATACATTGCAGCTTCTCCAGATCTAAGAAGCAAAGATAAAGATCTGCTTGAACCGGATGTGGATTGAAGTATTTTTATGCACAATTAAGCAAATATGCTTAGTACATTCTGAGTACATGCATTTTGAATAACAGTTTAGTGGGGAAATCTCAAAACGCCGCCTGTCCATCATAGCCATCTGAATAGTCAAAATTGCAGCTTTTTTGGAAATGATGACATCACTTTACTATATAACCAGAAAAAGGAAGAACCCTGCACGTAACAACCAGTAACAACAACAATTGCGGATTACAGAGTTGAAGGTGCTGCTGAATTTATAATAACTATTACAACAGAACCTGGTAATGCTTTATCGACTAAACAACCAGTGGAGACACATTCACAGTAACGCATGTCAGATCATTTTAGATATACATGCATTAGTCGTATCGCCGGGCAGTTCGTTTTGCTGTGGTGACTCAAAACTGATCAATAAAGGGACTAAACCGAAGGAAAATGAATGAATGAATAAACACATTTTCCTTCAAATTCTTGTGTTTATGTTTGTAGGCAGCACACTGTAGCAGGACTTCATGGGGTCCTCATGCACCAGACCGGTTAGGAGGCCATGATGGACAGTGGGAAAATTTGGCTAGGATGCTGGGGTTAAACCGGTACTCTTTTTCAAAGGACCTCGATTAAACATCTCATCCGAAAGACGGCACTCACTTAACAGTATAGAGTCCCCTTCAATACACCGGGGCATTAGGACCCACACAGACTACAGGTTGAACGCCCCCTATATGCTGGCTTCTTTAACACTACTTCTGGCAGCAACCTAGCTTTTCCATGTAGTCCAGGTACTGACTGGGTGCAGCCCTGCTTAGCTTCAGTGGGTGACCCTGTGAGAGTTGCAGAGAGCTAACTGTTGGCAATATATATAACGTCTGCTTGAAATGAATGATATAATCATATCCTGATTCATTAAAACAAATCAGGTCATATCTATTCTCCTTTTTAGTATAATACTGCATTTAATTATACCACCTAATGAAGCATCTACTTAACCTGAAGAAAAAAAGCTACCGAATAATCCTTTGCGCAAATAGACAGGCAGAATGAAACTACAAACTGTGAAAGCCCTACTGTCATTGGATTGTTTATGATCTTGATCAAATTAATGGAGATCAAGTAAAATAAGTTGTAGAAATAAATAAAACAATCTCCCCATACACATTTTTACCCCTGCTTTGACTTGAAATCATATTTTGGTATTATCTCTTATGAAACTGTCTGCAAGACATCTTTTAATGTGTCTAGGGAAGTACAGTACTAATGTACACTCAATCTCTGAAATCCTAACTGCAGATGCTCCAGCAAAATCAGCATTAAATCACTCAAGGTCAGCAGAGGGGCAGTGCTTTTTAAACTCTTCATCTAACACACCGAGTTCCCATTGAAAGTAACCAGTAAGCGTTTGTGGTATTCTTTGAGAGGCAGTCTTTATGCCATCTTCATTTTGGAGGCTTGACTTCACGATTTAAAGTAGGACAGAATAGAAGAGATCACGTGTTGTCTGGATGGCCCTGTTGTCTCTGCTGATGTCTGAGTAGTTATTGGCATTATGACTGGAGTTAATGACCTGTTACTTCATCATTGCTATGAATTGTGTATATGGGTGAGAGAGCGTGTCTTGCACTCATTCCTCTCTGTCTCTTTCATGTTTTCATTCATCTCTCTGTTCTCTGCTCTTTCGCATCCATTACTATTGTTTTACCCTGCTTCTGTTACTTCATCCCTCCTGTGGCCATATTTGGATATTTTAGGTTTTGGTATTATGGACTTCATGGATTATGGATTATATTTGGAGGGAAATTCATCCCACTTTACAGTTAGTGGCCAGATGGCGTAGGGTTAGTGATCACCATAGCAGATGTTTCCTTTCTTAATCTGTACGTGTTTCCACTGGAGAAAATAGCCTTGTATTTGCAAACGGACTAAAATTATCGATGGATTTATAACACAAACATTGTTTTTGCAGTTGTAGTAAATTATGGAGGAGGTTATGGGGCAAACCTATTGCTATTAAATGGAGCATGGATTGTCTGGCTTTGAAGAAACTGGCTTGGGCTTCAGAGATATGTTTTACAGATTACGCTCTTTCCAGATCTTAATGTGTTTAACAGAGTCTGCTTGTTTTAAAGCAATGCCTGGGACCATTCTGATTGGAGGTTGGGCTGAAAGGATATTAGGTTATTGCACACAGACATTTCTCTGTTGGTTAGATCTCAAAATAGCCATTTAATCTACAATAAACTTTAACCCTGAACTACCACTGTGCATTATACAACATTATCTACCATTGTAACATGGTAATGTTTTTTTTCTAATGGACCGTTTAAACATTTAAGAAATTATATATATCATATCATATCATATCATAGTTGGATAAACATCTATTGTGGTAAATGGAAATTGTTTCAAACAATGCTAGATTTTTAGTTGGTGACGTCATTTTTAAAGAAACAATACATGCTTTGTAAAGCCTGGAGTTCACTATTGCTGTTTTGATTGGTACTCAAACATTACTATAGACAAAGCATGTATTAAACATGAAATGGCTGTCATTTTCACAAAATCACAGTTTTTAGTTCTCGTAGATTCAAGGATTTTTCAAAAAGTTGCACTTTGACAGTTGTTATGCAACAAAACAAGCAAGCAAAACAAAAATGCACAACCACTCAAAAACTTTCCTAGATTTGGCAAGTTCATATCTACAGTATGGAAATATACACTAACCGGCCACTTTATTAGGTATACCTTACTAGTACCTGGTTGGACCCCTTTTTGCCTTCAAAACGCCTTAATCCCTCGTGGCATAGATTTAACAAGGTACTGGATATATTCCTCAGAGAGTTTGGTCCATATTGACATGGTAACATCATGCAGTTGCTTCAGATCCATGACACGAATCTCCCGTTCCACCACATCCCAAAGGTGCTTTATTGGATTGAAGTCTGGTGACTATAGAGGCCATTTGAGTACAGTGAACTCATTTTCATGTTCAAGAAACTAGTCTGAGATGATTTGTGCTTTATGACATGACATGTTATCCTGTTTGAAGTAGCCATCAGAAGATGGGTACACTGTGGTCATAAAGGGATGGACATGGTCAGCAACAATACTCAGGTAGGGTGTGGCATTAACACAATGCTCAATTGGCACTAATGGGCCTAAAGTGTGCCAAGAAAATATCCCCCACACCATTACACAACCACCAGCCTGAACAGTTGATACAATGCAGGATAGATCCATGCTTTCATGTTGTAGATGCCAAATTCTGACCCTACCATTTGAATGTTGCAGCAGAAATCGAGACTCATCAGACCCGGAAACGTTATCCTATCTTCTATTGTCCAATTTTGGTGAGCCTGTGCCAATTGTAATCTCCGTTTCCTGTTCTTATCTGACAGGAGTGGCACCCATTGTGGTGTTCTCCGGTTTGAATTTCAGCAGATCATCTTGACCATGTCTAGATGACAATGCATTGAGTTGCTGCCATATGATTGGCTGATTAGAAATTTAATGAGCAATTGGACAGGTGTACCTAATAAAGTGACCAGTGAGTATACAGTGACATTCTGTAAAAAGTGTCATTTTCTTTTCTGTGTTGAATTACAACATGTCATTTTTAAAAGGAGACATCATAGTATGTCTTCATATTTCTGTGTATTTATGTATGTTTTTGAACATGTTGAGGTCAGACATTAGGTTGATCCCTTTGGTGGTTGACCTTTAGCCTAGAGGAAGTGATGTAAAGAGAAAGGAAATAGTGGTATGCATGCTATGCCACATGTGAATTATGAGGAAACAGGACGTTAGCGCTTTACAAGCACCTAGAGATGGTCTCGGTGACCAAAAACAGCTACAATATCCTCATCACAGCTCATAAATAGAGAAAATGATGGTAGTTCATGTAACACAATACAGTACCATTCCAAGCATTTCCTCTCACTCCAGTTATTTTTACCTATTAGTACTCTCTACTTTCCTTCAGGGGTAATATCACAGATGTTTCAGCTTCACGTTCATATACACATGCTTTCTAAGGGCCTCAAATACATTCAATATTTATGGCAATTTGTCAACACTTGCATTTCATGTTTTAAATTTAATCAGAGTTGAGGAATCGTTCATGGTTTGAAAGGATGTTTTTCTTTCTTACTCTTTAGTTCTGGTAATCTGTAAAACACACAAAATGTATCAGTCTTGCACAAGTGTCCACAGCCGCTTTTCACAACTGAAGAGATCAAACAGCATGGATTTACGACAGGTTGCAGGAGCCACAGAGACATGGGGTCATGAACCTTGTGACCCCTCCCTCTTTCTGCACCGAACGCTTACAGTCATGTTCACACATCTGTGGCCCCCTTTTAAACCTAAATAAGATGTTTTCATCAGTCCAATCACAAGTCTTCAGTGGCACTAAATACAGGCACAAACAGTGTCTAGTACAATGCCAAGTTTTACAGTAAGCTTGTCCACTTGTGACCACTTCCAGATGTTGTTGAAAATGCATTATATGGGATAGCTTTCATAGTGTAAATGTTCATATGGGCAAAGGCTTTTACTTTTACAGTAGACCAACTATTCTCTGTCTACTAACATTAAGAATTGAGTTTCTATATTGCCACGGATGGTTCCTTGAAACATCTGCTTCAAACTCGATTGAATGGACGTTATCAGTGGTTATCTGTTGATATTGGCAAGTAGGGGCCTTCTGCGCCTACTGGTAGGCTTTAAAGGCTGTTATCATCCATCCACATGGTCATTCAGCTATACTAAGAAGACTCAGGATCCAGATCTGTTTTTACATTACTGTGACGGGGTAGTGGTTGACTTTTAATAAAATACAATTAATGAGAAATTTAACAAATAATATACATAATTCTCGTTAACTTCTGGCTGCAGCTGTATGTGATCTTTAGCTGATTAAGCATGTGGATGAATGATAACATCCTTCTGAACCTACTAGTAGGCGCAGAAGACCTTCTACTAGCCCATATCTATCAGCTAACACTGATAATGTCCATTCAATCGAGTGATAAGATTCAAGTCGGCTGCTTGAATATCCTTTGACATCAATGCAAACTTTTCAATCCATAAAAGAGCTCTTTGTAGTGAAAAAAGTTTCTTAAAGATGTTTTAATTGTGAGAAATAAAAGACTCTTTAAAGAACTAATTGTTCTTTGGGAAATGAGCCTGGATTCAAACTTGGGACGACCAATGTTGTGCTACATGGATGCGCACTGCCTACAATACAAATGACATTGACTGGAAGCTCTTTTTTTAACAGTTAAGCACACCAAATCAAGGTATTCGTACTCCACTAGTATTCTGTACCAAAACAAAGACATAAGCCCTGGTCAGAGCACACGATTTTCATTGTTGTTACGAAAGTCACTATCAGATTATGCTATTTTTATTTATTTATTTATTTGTAATAAAATCTTGACTTGTCGTGGGTAACAAATGTGCCAGACTACACGTTTCTTCACGATCAGTCATCCCGTGACTTCTACGATGACCTAAATAAAATTAAAGTGAAACATTTACAGTTTTAGAAAAAATTATATTAACCTTTTCATTTTAATGACAAAATCATCCATTGCCGGTGAGTTTCAATTTAATTATTTTAATCAAGTAATTTAAATAAGAAAGACAGGCTTTTACAATGTATTAGCAGCACTGAACGCTTCCAGGTTACCTCAGAAGAACAAACTAGGCTGTAAGGCTGAGAGAACTCAGAAACTTGTGACAATGGAGATGTCTGCATATGCCAGTCTGTCAAATAAAACTGCTTAAAACACTTTAATATTTTAGAGAAAATAGTTCAAGTTTGCATAACCAATGATTGATTTTATCCACCCATAAGTAAACATGCAGCCAATTTTATGTCCGGACCCATGTATTAACAGCAGCACCTGCGGAAATAACTGATAAATGAATTGTTGTCTTAACTATTAACTATTGTCCACTGTCACCCAATTGATATAACCAATCGTGAAGATGAGGGGAAAAAATTCAACATGCTAGACTTTCTGCAATGGTGTCGTGAGAGACATGGTATCGGTTGTCGTGAACCATGCCACATTACAGAGGAAGAAAGGATTGATTCTTGTGTCACAAAGCCCATTTGTCGTTTACGACTCCCCACGACACCCTATGTCAAGGAAATTATGCCGAAATCTTGACAAATTTGTGTAATCTGTCCAGGGCTTAGATGTACAAAGTCTGTGCACCCATATTATTATAAATGGAAAAAAAGCAATGTGCAGTATGTGGTATAGTCCTGCCTTAAATGAATGAGCCAATTAGTATTTGGTAAAGTCACAGCGTTACTACAGCTGCTGTTTGAAACTCCAATGACAGCTTTCAGATACGTGCTTCAGACTGCATATGCGATGGTATATTAGATGGTCAAGCATCCAATCAGCCATGATCATTTGGTCCAATATGTATTGATACATTAAGCATGCAGTTATTGTTGCATGGTATTCAGTATGGTAATGACCTGGGCAAAGCTCCATGCCCCCGTCCATACGTCAACCTCACATAGAGTTAACAAAACAGATCCAGAAATCATTCATGAACAATTACTGTTAATTATGGGGTAAATTCCAGTGACATGAAATTTAGTGATTACTATGGACTTTGGCTAAATACATTGAACAGATATCAGTAAGGAGCTTGGAGGAGTTGGGAATGGCAAAGGGAGTTAGAAATGGTGTGCAGTTAACAATTAGAACTGGAGATACATGTCAGAATACAGTCTTAACTGACGTGTCCTGCCTGAATACGATGTTCAATAAATATGCATTCTGAGTCTAATATAAAACATTTCTATTATTGGTGCTTTTGAATATGAAATTAAATTGTAAGCTTGAAGGACAGCTTGGAATAATTTGTTGCTTCCCTATTCAGATTAATAGGAGCTGTGCTTGCAAGAATGAAGTAGGTGGCCAAGAGGTGTTTTCAAGCTGGCGGCTGAGTGCTTGTCTTAAAAGACATTTGACCAGAACAACCAAATATAAAATTAAAATCAAAAAATCCTTTTCACTTGCTTGTTTTGTCATTTGTGCACTTGATACAGGGCTTTAAGCACTTAAAGAACTGAAATCTACTTTAAACTTAGGACATACCATGACATACCAAGCTGATGGTTGGCTATCAGTGAGCATCTGTCTGGCCTTTTGCAGTGTGTTCCAAATGTCAGGTCTAGTTGGATATGATGTAAAACTAATAAGAGTGACCACTGATATAATAAGTGAATCAGTAACTGATTACGAGACTCTGTTTAGACGGTCAGATGTTCTTCCATTGAAGTTCAAGATGCTCTTTGGATCTTACATCATGCTGGCAAACGTGATCATAACTTGTAAAGCTCAAGTGCTGGTGTCATTAAACTGAAACATTTTCACAACAGGACTTTATTTGAACGTCACTAAATATACACTTAGGAAAGACCTACACAGCTTGAATGGATAGTATATAATATCAGCTCATTATATTACAGCTCAAAACATACTGTAGTACTAAGTGTAGTTTTACTAGCTACATTAGCTTCTGGGCTTTGTTGCAAGTGCTGCTGATGAGAGAAGCATATGGTAATGACTCTGGAGCTCTGAGCAGCTATGGTATATTGTAAAATAGTGGCTTCAAGATAAAAGAAGGGCATAGTTTCCCCTCTTACAGCCTTATGAGCTCTTAATCTGCAGTAGGGTGGCAGAAAAAATAGATGTATATAAGAGAAGTGGCGTACATGTGGCTGTGTTTTGGAGCAGAGCTGAAGTCTCCGCGTTGCTCTTTCTCCTCTTATCTTGTGGCTTGCAGGAGTTATTGGGATAATTTGATCTGGTTTGGTGGTAGGAGAGGATAATGAGTGCTGGAGGGCATTCTGAGTTAAACACGCTGTCTCACACAAGCACAGACACATACACACCGCACATTATTAAAGTTAGGAATGAATTCATCAGCCTAACACAGCTACATTGCCTTGTATATATGCTGGTTTGAAAAGTCTGGGATTGGGACGTTTCTTTTGGTAACATCATATTTTACATTGTACTTACCTTGGAAAGTACTACATAAAAATGAGATATGATGCATAATCTTATGCCACTAAACCTAAATCCTCATACTAAACTTAAACATTATGGTAGATGGTAATTATTGCTCCATAAATAAAAATGGAACCAATTTGCAAATGTTGTCAAAGGTCTAATGCATGTACAATAATAGCAATGAGTGCAAAAATAACAATGCAATTTAAAAAATCTGATTAATATTAAATTAATATTAACGTTTAAAACATCTTTTTGCTTTAAGCAAATTGTCATCTTTGAAAATACTTGTGTTGCTGTTTTGTGTAGAAAACAAAATACGCCTTTTCAGGATTCTCTGAATAATAGAATTTAAAAAGTGTATGTAAAAAAGTGAATTATTTGAAATACTGTAATCTTTTGTAGGGCTTTTAAATAATTAATCACTACTAAATGAATACTAACTAATAACAGCACTTGTACCGCCTCTTCACCCTTGTGTATTACTCCGCCCACATACACCGACAAGCAGAGGACTCTCCACAGTTTGACTACTATTGCAGCTGTTGGACAACATAATGTACTTTTTGAGGCTTTTTTAGTAAAGAATTTAGTTGTTTATATTGCGACATTGCAGTTTATTCATAAGGTTAGTGCCTATTTTAAAATATATATAATTTCGGAATTATGATTTTTGGATCATATCATCAACCTATCTGAGCTGACTAAAGAAAGTGACGACAGAGATGGCGACAGAGACTGCATAATAAGTCCTTAGGTAGGAAAAACAGCATTTTCTAAGTGTTAGTTTCAAATTACAGCTGAACAAATCATTATAAATCAGGTAAGTGACATTCTAAGTTTATCTCTCTCTTTTATATTTTGTAGTGCTGTATTAATACTACAGAAACTGCTAGAGTTTGCCTTGCTCTGGCTTTTTCTGGGTTAATTATTGTGATAACCCAATCGCAACAGAGAAATACTGGGAAACCTCTGTAGACTGATGGCATTTCATGTTGTTTAGCCTTATATAATATGAGCAAAATCACCTGTTTTGTCGTCATTTTAGACAGTACGCTAGAGAATCGCACACAATTACACACATTTATTTTGTTATGTAAATACATTTTTTAAATGTGATTAGTGGTGATTAATCACTGAAAAGCTTTTGGAACAATATATATTTCACTTTTGACTTTATCCTTGCAAAATAAATTTAATTTATTATTAAAAACAATAAACATTCAAAAAATAAAAAAGACATATGATGGCTCTAGGCCTCTTTGACAAGTCCTCTAAATCCATACAATCGCAACCTTTTAGTCAAAGTAAATGATAACAGATTTTCATGATTATAAGTCAGTACTTCACATTTTGTGGCTTCATTAGTACAATTACTGCCCTCTAAACTCACATGTACATCAAATCAGCAAAAGCATCCCAGCTTCAGTTGATTTATGTCTTGAAGAAACACAAAAAAAAGAGCTTGGAGTGTTGCAAAAGCCTCTCTCTTTTTCTTTCTGTCTCTCTAATGACAGCCACATGGGCCAAGGCACTGACTCAGTGTTAGGGCCCAATGCCACGTTTCCCTGGGTTTTCTGCAACTGTGTGGTTCTCTCTGCCCTGCAGATAACAAACTTCAAGGTGTGGGCTGATGGTCTGCAGCCTTCCAAGACTCTCCTTTAATCCGTACAGTTTGATTTAATAAACAAGAAAGCGAGCAAATATTTTCAAAAATGTTGTTTTGCCTTTGTCCTGCTGCGACCTAATGTACTCAACCGCTGAGTTTCTTAACTTGATCTAAGTGAGCAAAGAAGTGAGGTCACTGTTTGCCATGCCTCTAGGCCCTTTGTTAATGTGCCGCCGGCCGGCCAATAACAATGAACCAGCTTGAGTCGACTTCCTACTGTATATTTACTTGACAGTCATTTCACACCCAAGTCTTCCCGCAAATCAAACTTAACAAACCAAGGAAAGTCAACTCAAGGAGTACTTCAAGAAAGGCCGAAAACACAAACATGTAAGGTTTTTGTGAGCTATTTTTATTCATAGATAAAGCCTCTTTCTGTGGCAAAACGACTGGTCTAATGCAGTGTCCCTTCAATCAATACTACATTTGCTCATCTGTTGGCCTGCAGCCAATTGATTGATCCGTCATGACCACAGCCTGACCCGCAGATCTCCAGAATGAAGCTGGCCTGATGTTTAATCGTCACGTTCTGCAGGTCGCATTGGCTAGAGTCTGTCACCAATCTGTCAACTCTGACCTCCCCAGCTCCCATTTCACTCCCGGCACGACTCATAATCATGGTATGTTGAGTCAGTGTTTCTGTAATAATTATTTTTTTTTCCATCTTTTCCCTTTAGTAAACAGTAATTAAACATAATTATAAAATAAAATCATAATAAAACTGCACATCAGTCACAGCATATGTGATCAAATTTATCTCAGATTATCATTTTATTTCTGAATAAGAATTGGCATTGAAAACGTGTGTGTTCTGTAAATGAGCAGTATCCAAAAATGACTTAATAACTGCTGGCTTATTACCTGCTTATAATTAAGATATTGGCTGTTTATATGGGATGTATATGGGTCGTTTATATGGGATGTAGAATAAGATTGTACTACGTATATATATATATATATATATGAATATATATATATATATGAATATATATATATATATATATATATATATATATATATATATATATATATATATATAAATATATATATATATATATATATATATAAATATATATATATGTGTAGTACAATCTTATTCTACATCCCTAATCTTATCCACTACCTAAACCCATCAACTACCTTGCTAACTATTGATAAGCAGTAAATTAGTAATGAGCTAAAATCATAGTTTTGTCAATATCTATTATGAATTGATCATAATCTCATAAAAAACAATCAATGTGTATTAAATTGCGATTATAACAAGTTTTTTTAATAAAGAAATTATTAACAGTTATTATTGAATGTCATAAACTGTAATTATTGACCAAATCTTTGCTCTTTGATTTAAAATGCTGCCAGAACTTTGTCAAAAACACCTGCTCTCCAAAGAGTGGTCATAAATGACAAACAGGTCGAGGTTGTGGAGGAATATAGGTACCTAGTAGCTATTATTGACAACAGGCTGACATTTGATCAAAACACACATACAATTATTAATAAGGCTCATCAAAGACGTTCTTAAGACATTTTACAATTCATATATTGAAAGAATTTTGTCCTTTTCTTTTATTTGCTGGTTTTCTTCACTGTCTATAAAAAAACAAGAATCCTATTCAAGGCATTGTTAATTTGTGTTCCCCTGCAAAGTCTTGCATCCTATTACGAACAGCGGGTGTTGAGGATGGCACATAAAATTCAAGGAGACAGCACACAAAACAAATATTTTGAGTGGATGCCCCTTGGGGCAGGACAATAAGATGTCCCACAAATCATAATAAATTCACTTTTGTGCCTGAAGCAATTCGGTTACGTAATAAATGCAGTTAATCAATGGATTATTATTTATTACTATTATTATTTATTATTGTTATTGATTTTTTTTTCTTCACAGTTTTTTTTTGTGTACTTGATGTTAAGTGTTGGTGTCTAATGTGTTAAGTGTGTCATTCTATGTGAAGCATTAATGACGTTTTTAAACTAAAATAAACTAAAAAAAAAGAAGAAATAAAATTTGATACATTTAGTCCTAATTTGCTTTGTATTTACACTATAATTTTAAGAGGAAAGCAAAATATAATTACAAAAAGGCTTTTATGACGAAGAATTTGGCATTTTGAAACCCACAGTGGAAGTACCATGATGTAGTGAGTGAAATGTGTTGTGTTGTTAAATCTGTAGCACAAGAAATAGCCGTTTATAATTTAATCCCATCATCTGATAGCATACTTGTACATGATACCACTGCATTGTCCTAAAGGTAGCTCCTCTGGTAACATATTTGATCTTACGGTAAGAGTTTATATCTTTGTCTACCCACTCATACTTTACTCACCTTCCCCTTTCTGTTATGTCTTTTCGTTCCCGTTTATCTTTTTATCTGGGTACAAAGGGGGCTTTGTTTTCGTGGCCTTGAACGCACCGCGCTCTGGCGCCCGTCACGCGTCCTGCTACGTCACAGTTTCCGAACGCAAACGCAAAGCGGCGTGCCATGGTGTAATAGCCGCGTTTTGGCGGCAGAGGGAGCTCCGAGTCACCCGTTAGTTACATTAATCCAGCAGCATAGTGCTGTGTAGCGGGACAGGCCGGTGGAGGAACTGAACGGATTTGCATCGGGGCGAGGGAAGAGGGAGGGCACTGCGGGAAGCCCAAACAACGGGAAAAAGAGGCGAGTGGACGGAAGAAAACTAGGATATGTGGACGCCGCGGTGCTAGATAAATCGCTCGTAGCAGATTTCTTTTATTTACTTTTTAATCGCGACCCCTTCCCCGAAACCCCCTCGCTATCCCTCTGTAAAACAAGTTAAGCTGTCCAATGAATGGAGTTGCATTTTGCCTTGTTGGAATACCTCCGTATCCAGAAAGCGAAGTAAGTGCAAGACTTTTCCTCAGTCAAACGCGCTGAGCATCAGTAAACGCTAGTGTAATGTCGAGCTGACCGTCATTGAGTGTGTTAAACAGTGCTGTATTATTAGTCAGAAAGCATGATTTCCTAAGAGGATTAAGTAGCGTGGCTACAGTGTGTACAAACAGATGACACCGCTATGCCTAACAGAAACTCTTTCTCATCTTCAGGGCGGGTTAATAATCGAGTTTTAACCTCCACTAGTTTGTAAATGGGTGGTTTTTTTATCAGATGTACGACTGGAATGTTCGTAGTGTAACATTAATCGCACATTGTTGTTGTTGTCAACGCCGCCGCGAGCTCAGGATTCAGCAGCACAGCCTGTCAATCAATCACTGCACACGCCATTCTCTTATTCATTACTGTATAGTTTAATGGCAGAATCATGTGTACAGCACTGTCTGATCATGAGTTTTCTGTGCGTGTGTGGCGTGTATTATATTTGTCAAAATGTTGGTTTGTGGCTAAGGTAATGAGAGCATGATAAAAAAAGAGAATAAAGGTGTAATAAAGCTATTATTGCAGAATTTTGCAACTCTGTTGCTTTGAAATCTCTTCAGCAAGAATGGAAGCATGAATGTAGCCTATATTAAAAGTGTCATTCAGCTTTTATTGTTTTTTAATATCATTGTTTGTCATTATCATTATTACTATCATTTAGTTTTAGTACATTCAAGTAAAAAGTTTTGTTTGTTTGTTTATTTATTGTATTTGTTTGGGGGCAGATAATCATGAGTATCATACTTTTTTTTTTTACCTTGTTTTATAAAAGACCCACACGGAAATGTATTTCAATTTAACAATAGTTATAACAATAGTTTATGTACCAGATATCTTGTAAGGCTTTTGTGTACTGTATTGCACTCTAATATCATAAACAAAAGTTGTGAACACATGAATGGCCAAGTCAAATCATGTTTAAAAGATGAAATTCTAAGTTCTTGAGAAGAGCAGCTGAGGTGACTTAAAATATAGTGAAAACACTGATGTTTAATGATGATGCTGTAAAATAATATATAGAGATTGATGAGTGGAAGGCAGTTCTGTAGTAATACTGTAAAGGCCATTACTCAACATTAGAAAATTTACTACAAAACACTTTGTTGTCACATTATATCAGAGAGGAAAATGTGGTGTCATGCATCAAAACAATAAGGGTGTAATTCAGTATCAAAAGTAGCTTTTGTTCTTCCTGTATAGTCGAATGACCTGGTCGGACATTGCTATTATACGTTTATTTTACTATGATATTACTGAAGAGACACTAAAGGTCATTAAGTGTAAAAACTACTGCTACTTTTGCTATGGTTTGTATAGCAAAAAGGCACATTTAAAACAAAAATGATTAGATTTTTATGGTAAGGTTGTGTAGCCTATGTTAAAAATGTAATTCAGTTTTAATAGTTTATTATTATTTTTGTTATTATCATTATTACTATCTTTTAGTTGTCAATACATTCAAGTAAACACAGAGGGGGCAGATAATCATACATTTTTAACATGTTTTATAGAAGACCCACACTAAAATTTATCTTGTAAAAATTCATCTTGTAAGGCTTCTTTAGCGCAAAAATCATTTGATGACATATTTAAAAGTATAGTGTAGAGGAAAAATACAAATTTGTACTTTTAAATCTTTATACTTTAACACAATCCTCAGACAACCAAAATAAATCCAGATTTGTATATTTTTTTAGCATTTAAAACCTGACAGACATCTTTTTACAAAGCGTTTCTTTAGAGTAAAAATCATTTGATGACAGATTATTAAATGACTGTGTTTGAAGATGGCAGTATAGATGCAGGATATTAAATTGTACTTTTAAATTTTATACATTAACACGATCCCTCAAACCACCAAGTTTTACCAGTTTATAAACCATCTCTGTCACAACGGAATGTTTTTTACACAGAAAGTTTTGTGATTTTATTTCAACAGTACGTTACTGATAGGTTACTGAAAATGAATACATTTTTCATTAAAAGCCAATAAAATACACATATCTATACACTGTGAAAAAGTTGACTCAACTCAAAATTGTAAAGCAACTTGCTGCAGAAGTTAACTTTTAACCCAAGTACACTGGAAAAGAGTTTACCATAAAATAAGTTCAATGGACTCATAAGGTTAATTTTATTCATCTTAAAGTTTTTAGGCAACCAGGACTTTTTTTGCACTAGATTCGGTTTGAGTCAAGTCAAAAAAGCTCTGCAGCAAGTTGCCTTAAAGTTTTTAGTTGAGTCAACTTTTTTTTGCAGTGTAGATATGATATTGAAGAACTGATAGTGGTGAGTAACTCTGATTTTCACATACTATTACAGATTATATTTTATGTTTTTTATTGTTATAGATGCAATAAACTAAAAATTCAAAATGAAATTATATTTTTATATTATTTGATTGCATACTTCTCATACTAATATTTACAACTTTTACTCTACTTGCACTACATTTTTGGGCAAGTATAATGGTACTTTAACCATTATTTGTATTATTTGTCAGAACTCTTTCCACCACTGTTGACACTTTTATGTCCTTCTGAACATTTCTTTCCTTAAGCCGGTTATAGTCTCCTCCATCTGTGTGTCAGCTTTCATTTACGAGGAAAAGAGGAAGCGTTTATTTGTAAACTGCTGTATATTTGAGTGTGTATGTGTGTGTGCTGTCCATGTGTGTATGGGTGTGTGCAGCTCGTACATAACAGCATCACCCGGAGCTATACAGCTTTACTGTACCTCTCAGATCTTTTCTTTGTCATAATTCTTGCTTTACAGTCAGAGGTTTTCCTCTGCTCTTTTATTGGACCCTTTTGATGTGAATTTGGGGAAGACACACATGTGCATCAGCCACAGCCATCAGGACTGAATGGTTTTAGTGAATCATTAGCATGAAATTGTATTTTGTTATTTTGCTTGTGTTGGATATGCCACATAGTTAAGCTGAAGAAGCGTGTCTGTTCAGCTAGCCGTGTCTTATCTACAGATTTGCAGGCTAAAAGGGTTTTAGAGTGCAGTGGCATTAGTAAAGCCATCTCGATTTTCATCGAAAATTATCTGAACACTTCAAAATGTCTAAACGCTGGTGTGCTATATAATAGAATATCAAACTATTTGGCTCTATCTTCACTTCGTTTTGTTGCCGAAGTGATTTTAATAGAGGTATAAAGTGAGTTTCTTACTCAACAGAATGATTTATTTTTTATTTAACTTTTGCAGAGTGTAAGTGTACCCTGTAATATCATGAATACAAGTTCTGAACACAAGAATGGCCAAGTGAAATCAAGTTTAAAAAATGAAATTCTGAGTGAAAATCTTGAGTTATGGTGTTTGAAGAGCAGCTAAGTTGAATATAGTGTAAACTCTTGATGTTATAGATGCTGTAATGTAATATATAGAGATTGATAAGTGGAAGACAGTTCTGTAGTAATACTGTAAAGGTTATTACTCAACTTTAGATAGTTCACTACAAAACACTTTGTTGTCGCATTATATCTGAGAGGACAATGGGGTTTTGTGCATCAAAACTAGTTTCAGCATCGATATTGCAATGTGTCCATTCAAAATATTCACATCGCACGATATGCAACATTTAGTCTGAATTATAGTTGACGAGGAGATACAGAATTGTATTTAATTACTGTGTTTATACAGAATTTATACAATTTATGCCATAAAGGTTTGTTCTTACTTAGAATATTTGTGTCGTTTCTAGTCCAAATATCTTCATTTCAAAGCAAAAACAAGGTTTTTTTACTTGCCCCACTGACAGATCAGTTTGTTTGTTTTAAGAAAAAAATTGAAAAGGACAGTAAAGTTGAAGACAAAACAATATTTTTATCTGAGCAAAGAATTTTTGATAGTTGGACTAGAAATGAGACAAAGCGATGAAACAAAAGCATTTTTTGCAGTATTCTATTCGATTTTTATACCTGAATTCTGCTAGACACCATAGAAAACCTGATATTTAAGTTGTCTTATGACAATATCCCACATCGCAATATTTATCACAGAAAAATAAAATATTGCATTGTCTGATTTTTCCAATATTGTGCAGCCCTAATCAAAACAATAAAAGTATAATTCAGTATCAAATGTAGTTTTTTTGTTTTTGTTCTTAGTTGAATGACCTGGCTGGACATTGCTATAACACATTTATTTTACTATGATTTATTGAAGGCACACTACATTTAATTAAATGTAAAACAATTTGTATAGCAAAAAAATCTAAATTAATGTAAATTGATATAGAAATAAAAGACTGTTCGATCCTTGAAACCATTTGGTTTTAGACAATGCTTTAGCTAAACATTTTAATTTTAAAGCTAAAATTATATTGCCTGATCACACTTCTATATATTTTAATTGTTAGAAGTACATGAATATATGTTGTTTCATATTTCCTTTAATTAATGTAAATAATTAATAACAAGATTAAACAAAGCAGATATTTAGAAAAGTCAGAAATTAATGTGAAATTTCACTGACATTTAAAACAAAATGAAGTTATTTGGTTTTATTGTTTTTTATGTAAACTTTAAATAAAGTCCCGGCTGGGCCAGTTGCATTTCTTTGTGAAGTTTGCATGTTCTCCCTGTGTTTGTGTAAGTTTTCTCCGGGTGCCACGGTTTCTGCTGTAGTTCAGTAATGTGTGGCATAAGTTAATTGAATGAACTAAATTGTCAGTAGTGTATAAGTGTGTGTGAATGTGTATGGGTGTTTCCCTGTACTGGGTTAGGGCTGGAAGGGCATCTGCTGCGTAAAACATGTGCTGGAATAGTTGGTGGTTTATTCGGCTCTGGTGACCTCTGGAATAGAAACAAGCCAAAGGAAAATGAATGAATATTAAATATTGTTTTATGTGTCTGACTTGAATGAAGGATACCCAGCATGAAAGTACAAGCATTCCACACTGTAAAAAAAAGGCTGGGTTCCACAGAACCTATTCATCTCGTCTCAACACAAATCGATCCAGTTAACTAAATGGCTTTTACAATTTTAAGTTGATTTATCTTAAAACAAGATGTCCATAAAAATGACTTAAGAACTGTTTTTTTGTGAGCTCATTTAAAAATGAAGTAGTTTAAACAAGCAGCAAAAACATTTTTGAGTGCTAAAGGTCATGCATGATTCACTGACTGAAGTCTGACAACCAAAATAAATCCAAATTTATTAGCATTTGAAACTTGACAGGCTTCTTTTTGCAAGATGTTTTGTTTAAGAAATTGACTTGTGATATTTTTATTTAAATTACATTACAATATTTAAAAACAGACTTAAAAGAGAAAATGAAAAGAGCCAAAAAGAAAATGAATGAATTATTAATATTTGAATAATATTGCATTAATATATTATTTGTTACTTAATTGTCATTGTCATTTTGGGAGGGGGGGGGGGGGGGGTTCTGTGCAAGTTTAAAAGATTTGGAATAACTGATAATTTTTCATTGTCTTGTTGAACTTGTACACTCTAAGAAATGCCAGGTTATTTCAACTCAAATTGGCTAAAATATGGACTCACCCAAACATTGGATCAAATTTTGTCCCTTTCATTGAATTAAAAAAAATAACCCAGGAGTTGGGTTATTTCTCATTACATCCAAAGTTGGGTTGTAATAACTCGTTATGTGATCATCATAATATTATTGGCAATAGCAGCATTATAATCTCTAGAGTGTGACAGAAACTGTGTGTGTGTGTTAATATGACATGAATCTAACCCTCAACCCACACACATAGAGACAGCGAGAGGGAAGAAATGTACGGAGGACAAGAAAAGATCATGGAGGGAGATTAGTCAGAAAGATGCGATTTTCTCATAATGGATTCCAGGAGACCCAAATACACTTGATAAATATAGTGTGTGGCGTTGTTTTGCTCAGAGGGTGTGGTGTGTGTGTGTGTGTAAGGGAGTGAGTGAATGTGCAGCTCTCGCTCTCCCAGTCATGCCTAATTGAACCCTGATTCAATTATAACAAAGCGGTTAGGCAGAGAGGAGGGAAAGGAAAGATGGAGAGAACATGAGAACACACTTCACTTCATTTAGGGAGATCAGCAGACTCACGAACATCAGATCAGAGCAGTCAGTCATACACACTCCAGTAAACACATTCAGAAGAGCTGTTTTGTCGGTCTTTAATACTTAACGGGATTTAATCATGCAGAGAAGCTGTGAAGAAGCTTGTGATTCTCCCGTGTCTTTACAAACATAATTAAATGAAACGACGTAAGCAGTTTGGAGCTTTACAATTTTATTAGTAGCTTATGCATCCTGACAGGAGATCACTGCAAGTTTATGTGTTAGAAAGAGGCTTGTGTGTAAGAGAGGAGAGGATGAACAAGGTTGATCTTGTTTTAGTCTTTAAACACAGAAGTCTGGGTTAATCCTAGTATGACTTTAACATTTTTTAAGTCTCTTGATGATCACCAATGCTGCATTTATTTAAAACATACAGTAATATTACTTAAATATTCCCAGCAGGCACACAACATCATAAGACATTAATGTTAGGTTAGATTTAGGTCATGATGTCAGCTGACCAAAAGTCCAACGTCTGATAGATGTCATGATGGGAACGTCCACAAAACGTCAAGGTGTAACATGATTAGACGTTGATATTTGATTGATTTTAGGTTGGACATTGGACATTTACAAACAAAATCCAATATCCCCACAACATTGGTGAATAAATGTTCAAATTAGTTGAAAAGTTAGGGCTAAAAAACCTTACATTTACTTGGGAACCGTAAAACTGATTTTTTGTTTGTTTTGAAAACCATCACTTTTCCAAACCGGTTATTGCTCCCTGCCTAATGTGAAGTGCCATCTGAAATGAGCATAATTCAAAATGAGCACATTTATGCTTGGTTATTTCACTTTAAAGCAGGGGTGCCCAAACTTTTACTTATAAGGGGCCAAAGACCTAACTTGATTGAGGGATGTGGGCTAAATATGTACCAAATCGAATATATCACATTTAGCCTGATATCACGAGAAAAAGAAAGTATTTTACGTTTTGTCAGTTTAGTGGGTAATTCGTATAAGTTCAGTCATTTGAAATTGTACGATTTTAAAAAGGAGGCGTGGCACCTAACCCCAACTCTAAACCCAACTGTCATTGGAGAATGAGCAAATTGTACTAAATGTTATGAATTAGATCGTACGAATTTATACGAATTAGCCACTTAATGAAAAAATTTCGAGTTGCCGTAAGATTGTTGTCACATTGTATAACATTCAATTAGCCATTTCTTTATTTGTTCACTAAAATTAAAATGTTGCTTTAATTCATATTAGCTAATGCAGTGTTGTTTATAATTTATAAAACTTATATTGAACTTTTATAATGAACTGATTATTAAAGTAAAAACATAAACAATCTCATTTTTACCCCAATGGAGTTCATTGCTGAAAACTCTAGTTGACCTGCGCCTGCCTTTGCCTCGATTTGTCCACCGATGTCTTGTTCATTGCTTTTTGCCATGTGACAATTGTTTACTTTTTAAAAGTCTGATTTCAGTTGACTTTTGTAGCTCAGCAATAAAACAAAGAAAACAAGAGTTACGTTAAAATCAAAATAACGATCTCTGTCTTTCACCACAACCACATCTCCATCATTCTCCCTTTCTTTTCAGATGGGATGGAGGGACAAATCAAAGGTTACCATGAGCCATCTTTGGCCTGCAGGCCCTACTCTGGGCATCTTTGCTTTAAAGGGAGTGAAAATAACTTATTCTTTGCCATAGAAGTTAAATTACTGAGCTCACACACACGAGCCTGCAGAGAAATTCTCATATTAGAACAAAATTTCAAAGGGCACTTAGAGGCTTTACACCTGAACTCTTCATATGGGTGTGTGTGTATCAGCATATGTAAATTTGACCCTTCTTTAAATTTACAAATAAATGGTTGCACTTCGAAATTAGGCAAAAGAATTAGGAGTTACTAACGATGTTCAAATAAGAAATTATTCACATTCTGCAAGTGAATTTATCGCTAATCTTATAAGTAAATTACAACAATCATGTGACCTTTTGCACAGACAGTCAGATGTTTTTCTTTTTACTGACCTCATTATGGATGGATACAAGGAGACACGGAAAGAGGAAGAATTGTATGCATGGATGGAAAGGTAGCCTAATAGATCTCCTTTTAGACGATGGAGATGAGAGATGTTCATTAAGAGCGATGCAGCATTTCGATTGGCCAGACTGATACAGCAGGGAGCGTTTTACATCCTCTCTCATCTCATGCCAGTTTAATGCTTCTGAGTCCAGGAAATTATGCGGTGAATCAGGAATTGACGAACCATGATCCATGACGCTTCAAATTTAGAAAAGCTTCCTTTCTGAGAAGCTCAATAGTCAGGTCGGGACGAGATGACACACACACATATACACACGCCCTCTGGTAGCAATTTACAGTAACAGAAGAGGGAGAATAAGAGCAATGATGAAATATAATCAAGCATTTTTACTCATCAGAAGCACAAATGTGGCTTCCTGTGACAAATACAGCTCTGAACTACACTTCTGCTTCAATAACTCCGCTCCACCCTTCAGATATTGCTGACTCATGGGATTGAAATGCAGAGGCGCAGTGCGAGACGTGTGTGAGCACAGTATGCGGCTATTCACTGTAGTATTGTTGGGACTGTATTTGAAGAATGACGGCTGTAGGCTTTGGATGTTGAATGCTGATTTTCAGATGGGCGTTGGCCTGCGCCGCTGCTCTCAGAGGACCACAGCACTCCCATAATGGCTGCTTATTGATTTCTCTCTCTCTTTCCTTCTCCCTCTGTGTCGGTCTGTATAACCTAAAGTGAACCTGACGAACCATTAGTCGAGCTCATGTTAGCCATTTGACTGTCTCGGTCGCCTGCAGTCACTCCAGTGAACTGTGTTTGATAGGAATAACCATGACAGTGACCCAGTGACCCTGTCCACCCATACTAGCAGCTCTTGAGATTGATGAGTGCATTATTTATTCATTTATTCATTTGCACGAATGCCTGCATGCTTGTGCACTTGAGTTTTATTTGAGTAAGTCTGCTCTCAATGAATTTAGTTTGTTGTTTGTTCAAGATATTTATTTAAAATAAACTGAAACAACACAAGTTTTTTGAGACAATTTAAATATTTTATGTTCACTCACTAGTTAACTTAATTCCTTCATATTGTCCCAAAACAAATCAATTGTTTTTTTTTACAGTGTAATAAAAGTAAAGTACATTGTTTCGCTTTAATTTATACAAATAAGTCCATTGCGCCGAACAAGCCAACATAATTGTATCTATATATTGATGTTTTGTTTTCACAAAAGTGATTTGAAACATTTGTAAAATACAATATGCTTCATATGTTTTTGCACATACATTAATTTAAAATGCAAACACCAAAATGGGATATCTCAGCTTTGTTTTTTTGCTATTTTAGATTATTCCTACTAATTATTTTACTGTGAAAAATATTTACATTCTCATACATTATTTTGAGATGGCATATTAGTGCATGTGTCTTTAAAAAAACAAATAACTATATGGCCCAGTGTACATCTGGCGTCTGTTCTTTGTATCTCACTTGAAAAATTTAAGATGATTTGACAGATCCTGGATCTTTTAATCCTGATAACTGACCTCTGGCTAATTTGTTACTTCAAACATGAAATATGACACGCAATAACTTTTTACATTTGTTGTGAGCTGCAGGCTTTACACTTCCATGTGTCAAGAGTATTCATCATGTATTTCAATGCATATCTATTTATTTAGTTCTACATTTAGACATGATTTTCTTTATTATAGTAGTAGCCTACTCAAGTTTTTTAATTGGCATAAGAATTAGTTTTAATTAGATTAATCAGATTTAATTAGATTAAATTAATTTTGCATCAAAAAAGCATTTTGATATTGGTAAAGGTGTCTGCAACTTTTGCGAAGCATCAAATCACCGGCATATTAGTGGTCACAACACGTGCATGACTGCATAAATTATTATCCTTTTTTAAAAAAAGCTGAATATTGTACATGTATGCGTTGGTATCTAAACAGTTCATATCAATAACTTTTTTTCTTTAAACCACCAGGTGTCAGTCTTTGTACTTTTAATTTGGGGTGCAGATTGCATAAGTTTTATTAATATATATATATATATATATATATATATATATATATATATATATATATATATATATATATATATATATATATGTATGTATATTTTAACTTTATATATAGTTAAAAATATAAATTTACTATTTTCCCAAGTGCATATAACTACTGTAAGAAAATATTAGCATTTGGTACGTACTTTCATTATCATTTTTGCTTGAACTGACCCAATTTAATCCTGTTTATATGAAATGATCCTGCTCCCTAGCAGGTTTGAGCTAACAATACTGTTGCTGTGACAACAAGTCTCAGATGAGTTTTGAAGAACGAAACGATCCTGGATTGTGTCAAATCATCAATAACCAAATCCAGCTAGTTGAGTACTCCATGTATGAGGAACAGACCCCTAGTATAATAGTGACACTAAATAAAACACAAAAAGTTTAAATTTGATGTATAAGAGTCACCAGAGATGTGTTTGATTGCATTTTAAAAGAGATGTCTCTGTATCCCTGCTGTGATATAAAAGTTAAATGTCATTATATCAAGCTGCTTGAAGTACCAAATTGTACTGACACTATACCAGGGGTTATATAGATGGTGAACAGGGTCAAACACATCACCATAGTAGCACATGAATAAATAAAATATAACAATACAACATAATAACAATAAAAACAATAAAAATGAACAATAAAACATAACATTCACTAACAGTAAAATAAATTATGTTTATCGTTAGATTAAAAAGAAATTGTAATCCCGTTATATCATAAATGTATTGGACTTTTGGAAATTTTCACCATAAATTAAATATTAAATAAACTAAATTAAACTATATTACTATTATACTAGTATGACATGCAGAAGACTAAAATGTTGTTCAACTTAATATTAAAAAATCTTGTTAGCCATATTGTCATGGTAACCAAAGATCCAGCCTGTGCAGCTTGCTGAAGATCTACAAATCTGCCACTTTAATGAACTACAAATGCCATCAAGCACTTCTCTTAGACACCTGGTCCAGATCCCACTTGATTGCAAGCACACACAACTGAAGCAGCTCAGCACAAACACACACACATCATTGCTGATCCTTGTTTCTGTTTCAGAGGATCACTTAAGCGTTTTCTTTACTTTGCCTAGTCATGTTTTGACCCTTGCCTTGTCTTACCATTTTTATTGATTCTTTGCTGCCTGTTTTGATCTTCTGATCTTGGATGATCTTTATGCTCCTGTTTGCTACCTGTTTAACAATTGCCTGCCTGACTACTGTTGTTCATAAACTGCATGTAGATCCTCACCTCTGTTGTCCCAGACCCTTGCGTGATACATATTATCATTTCTTTTATATATTTGAGATGGTACAGGTCAGAATAAGTATGCTATGTCCCTTTTATATAAATAACATATCAATTACGCAGAAAGAACTATCATTATTTTATTAGTATATTGCCATTTTATTTTCACAAAAGTGAATTGAAACATTATAGCGTTTAATATGCTTTGCATGTTTTACACATAATTTATTATTAATTGATTTAATTTTATAAAATGATCTTTAAACTAAGCGTTCTGTTATTGTTGTTATTTTTATTTGTATTAGAATAGTTTTAATAGAAGTTAATGGTTCATTCCTTTGTAGCAACCCCTGAAAAATCAGGGACTAAGCTGAAAGAAAATAAATAAATGAATAAATGGTTCCAATATAATATAAATAAAAACAAATATAATACATATGGAATAAATTCAACTGTGAAACTATCTATTTAGTTTTTCCCTTAATATTTCTTTCAGTCCAAAGAATCTGTTGTTGATTACTTGTAACATTGGCAAAAACACCAAAACTTTCCATTTCTGCCATGCAGTACAGAGTGGGCAGAGGGCATTTTTTTTGCCTGAGCGTGATGATGAAAATGCCTCTCTGCCCACTGCATTGCATGCCTGTGTGCCCTGCAGAAAGAGCGAGTGAGTGAGTGGGAAATGGTAGCAGAATTAAAGGAATAGTTGGTCAGGGCACAATGCTGTTGTGCTGTGAGGAGACCCGCACAATGACTCTCTCTTTCAGCAGAACACAGCAGCTAGTGCTGATCAGCGCCTTGATGGTACACAGCTGGTGTGTGTAGAGGAGAGAAAGAGGAAGGAAGAGAAGAGAAGACAGATCAAACTGTATAGCTATAACTCATCACGCATGAGGTCATTGTTCAGAGTTTATTCATTCACCAGAAAGATTTGCTCTGTAGGTTACATCAGCACAGCAGATGGCAAGCAGCCTGACTATTATGAGAGAATTATTTATTTAAGAGATTACTTCAAAAACACATTTGTTAGAAATAATGCCAATCTTTATTTAAAACTGCATGATTACAGATTTAACAGACTTAAGGGTTTAAGCATCAGATTTCCTAAATGTTGTATATATTTTTTGACATTTCATGAGTGTAAATACAGGATTCTGAGTTTAGTCATTTGAGTGTATGTTCAATTTGCACAAATGATTATTTGAACATTAATTAGAGTAATCTACTGATTATTAGAACAAACGATTAACTGATTGTTGATTTGACAGGTTGTTTATACACTGTAAAAAATCTGTTAATTAACAGTTTCTGTATTTTATGATTTACAAGTGTTTTCTATTTATTTACAGTTGTGAATTGCAGTATGGGAGGTTGATCTCTGTTCCGTCCACATTTGACGTTGAAAATTCACAACCCAGGCTTATATTGAAAAACGTACTGCTATTTACATTCCTGGACAGCGCCAAATACGTCCCAGGAGCTACATTTTTTGCATTTTTTGTTTTCACTTATCCACTAGAGGCTGCTGTGCACGCTTGTTGAGATCTCAAATTTCTCTTGCAAGTGCCTTTCACACCTGCTGTTTTCACATGAATCCACCAGAGGCCGCTGTTGATTGACTGACCCACCCTCCTCCTTTCCTAAACCCAACCAATAGCATTTTCAAAAGCACTGATTGACCCACCCAACCACTTTCTTAAACCCAACTGACTAATTTAAAAGGAAATCCAGAAAAAGAAAAGTCCTCATATGATTTTTATGTTCTCATGTTGTTATTTATTTGTTTATTTTAATTTTTTGGCTTCTGTTTTTGCCTTACCTGCTTTCTGGAACCATCCTTTGCCAGACTCAAACCCGTTGTCATGGTGGTCAACTTCTGTCTGCATCTCAGTTTTGCTGACATACATGGCGAGCTACTGGACAAACTGGTAACAGTAAGAAACCTGTCCACATGAAGATAAGCGGTCAGCTGGTAAGCGCGAAAAGGAACGACGTCATACTGCCCTGTAGCGTTTGTTTTTAAGACAAAATGTAGCCATACGTACTTCTGGCTACATAATTCACAATCTCCAGAAATGTATATGACTACGTTTTCAGAATGAGCCTATGTTGCAAATTCAGCTCTACAGTTTAACAAATAAATTTTTATTGACTATTGAGTAGTTTGAAATAATATAATGTATACAGATTAATGTGTAGAGAAATAAGTCTGTAAAATAACAGAAAATGTACTGGCAGCTTATTTAAAAGTTTTTTTTTTTATCATAATATACAACATAAATCTGGACAAAATATCACCTTAAAGTATTAAAATGTCAACAAAAGACACTTATTCGAACTTTTTATAAGAAAGGTACGAACTTTCTTACCAATTTAACTAATAATTTAAACAAATAAGGTTTTAGCCCAGCACTTACTACAATCATATTTTGATAATTTCAACAGCTAACTGAATTTTTATTAACAACAACATTTTTACTGACTGCTTGGGTTGGGTTTAGGGAAGTCAGTCAGTTGACATCAGCCTCTGGTGGATTTACATGAGAACAGCAGAAACGAATGGCACTCGCAAAAGAAATTTGAGATCTGAAAAGCATTCACAGTGTCCTCTGGTGGATTTGCAAAAACAAAAACTGCAAAAAAGCGTATCTCCTGGGACGTACTTCGCAATCTCCAGAAATGTATATAGTAGTACGTATCAATTAGGGCTGCACGATATTAGAAAATGCTATATTTTATTTTGCTGTGATTTATATTGTGATATGAGTACAATTTCGGAGAATGACTTGAAAAGTAGAGGAGGGAATAATTAAGAGGACTGTAATCTAGAAATTGCAAGAAAAAAAATTAACATAAAAGTGAAATAAGTAGTCAGATATTCAGGTACAGTAATACAATATATTATCATGACATTCTGCCCCCTGATAATGATAGATATCAATGTCATTTATATATGAGAAGAAAACCATTCGCAATATAACATGATATTTGTAAATGAAGATGAAGAAATGCATCAAAAAGTTATAAGATGTATTTATTTTAATAACACCACATATATATTTTTTAGAATAGACAGCTTCTTAGAATTTGATGTATGTTTGATCTGCCATAACGAGAAGCACCACCTCATGCATATCGCTATTTTGTCCTGCCCCTATTATTGAAAAATCAAATGTAATGTAAATGTAAACACTGTACATTCTTTATTGCTGATCAACAATAATCATTTCAACTTCACATTGCAGATGCTGCGATGTGACTATTGTGAATGCACACATTGCGATATCGATGTTGAAACTATAGATTGTGCAGCCCTAGCATTAATAATGAGCCTGGGTTGCAACGGTTCATTCAGTTAACAAAACTTCTTTAGTTCCACTTTCAGATTCAAAACACTGAGCAGTTCATTGAAGGCAACATAAATACTCTCTAATTGTGACATTTATTCTTTTCTCTAGAACAAGGCCAGAAAGCCATAATTAAAAATGTCTTTCAGCCTATTGTGTGCATTTGGACTTCATTATAGTGTGTACTTACAATCTTGCAAACTTGTTGACCTTGGCATCATTATTTGGACCAAAAAGCAGAGCTTAACAAGCTCACATTCTGTATATGATTGAACATGCAACCCTTGCCCTATAAACACAAACATCCATCTCTCTGAGTCTGTTAAGGGATAAAAAGTTTTTTCCCTGGAGAAGCGTGTCCAGGCAGGCCGGGATTGGAGCCTGGGACTTGCCTTGCTAAAGCGACTGATGGAGAGATAATTCAAGCGTAGGCTAACACAGCAGCAGCCCGAGGGCAGGGAGGACAGCTTTCCTAACACAGCTCATTCATCTCAGTCCATGTTCTTCATTCTCCATCAGAAGTCATGCTTAATTCATATTCAACACTTCTGCATTACTTTTTTTTCTTCTTTGTGAGACTATTCTTCATTACATAGTTTACTACATAATCTATATTTGTAAGGTTTTATTAATAGAATTAGATGGCCGTTTTTTAACATTTAAGACATTCTTCTAATGACCCTTGCTTGGAATTTCCAACGGTTGGAAACATGCAAAAAAGGCATCTGAGGTTGTATGCCGAACTTGGAAACTCATGTGGAAGTCAACTTTCACAAAGATGCGGATGTGCACTATTGTTCAAAAGTGTGGGGTCAGATCCTTATTCAGCAAGGAAGCATAAAATTAATCTAAAGTAAAAACATAGACATTAATAGTTTTATGATATTGTTATTGAGATCTTTATCCATGAAATAATTCCCCCGAAACAAACAAACAACAAAAAATTTACAATGTTCATAATATTAAAGCAGTCTTTCAACATCATAAGGAAATGATTCTTGAGTAGCAAATCAGCATAATTTAGTATATTCGAGGAATCACTTGACACAGAAAGCTGGTGGTGATGTTAAAACTTCAGCTTTGACATCACTGGAATAAATCACTTTTTACAAACACATTACAATAGAAAACCATAATAATCACAGCTCTTCACCTTTTACTTTAATTTTGGTCAGATAAAATGCAGCCTTGGTGAGCATAAGATTATTTTGGTTATCAGTATGATTAGGGCTAGGCCAGGGGTGTCCAAACTAGGTCCTGGAGGGCTGGGGTTATTTCCAACCCCAAGCAGACACACCTGGGGTAGCTAGTCAAGCTCTTGCTAGGCTTTCTATAAACAAATGTGCAGGTGTGTTGAGGCAAGTTGGAGCTAAAATCTGCAGGACACCGGCCCTCCTGGACCGAGTTTGGACACCTCTGGGCTAGGTGATTTAACTGAATTAACTGAACAGTTTAACTTGATTATGATTAATGAACGGTTATTTTATTGATTTGTTTTATGTTTTCGCCTCCATATGTCAGGTTTTGTACAGTGAATATGCTCACATATTACTAGTGAGAAATTTGTGAATGTAGGATGGATTACTTAAATAAGAAAAAAATTATTGATGGAAACACACTATTATTATTTATTGAACATTATCTCTGAACAACTGAATTGAAAACACACATTTCATAAAATGCTGCTCTCTGCGCTGCTCACTGTTGTCACCGCTACCAAACCAATCACAAAACTTGGGCTATACGTTGAAGTGACATGTACGTTTTTTTAAGAGGTGCGCAGGTATGCGAAGGCTGTACATGTGCCCTTGGCAGAAATAAAATATCATAATAATAATATAAGTATAAATCAAATAATAAACATAATTAGGGGCAGCAAAGTGGCACAGTGGGTAGCACAATCGCCTCGCAGCAAGAAGGTCACTGGCTGGGTCAGTTTGCATTTCTGTGTGTTTGCATGTTCTCCCTGTGTTTGCATGGGTTTCCCCCAGGTGCTCCGGTTTCCCCACAAGTCCAAAGACATGTGGTATAGGTGAATTGGGTAAGCAAAATTGTCCATAATGTATGTGTGTAAATGAGTGTGAATTTCCCAGTGATGGGTTGCAGCTGGAAAGGCACCCGCTGTGTAAAACATATGCTGGATAAGTTGGTGGTTCATTCTGCTGTGGCGACCCCGGATTAATAAAGAGACTAAGCCGAAAAGATAATAAATGATTGAATGAATAAACATAAATTTAGCCTTAACAGAGCGCGGTTACGTTACTCCACACACGGTAGAGAAAGTAATTGAAAAAATTGCCCCTGAAAAGTGAGATCGAGTAGAGGTTCTGAGTCAATTTCAATTACTTTTTGGTAGTCGCCCAACCCTAAATATATGATCACTGTTTTGTTAAAATGACCCAGAAATCACACAACTGAGGCATTCCACCAAAATTTGTGCGTGGAAATGAACAGACAATAAATAAAATAAGCAGTTTTATGCAATTATTGTGACAAAGAATAACATGGATCCCTGTATTTAGGTTTTGTTTACTTGTTTGTTTTATTTTTGTGTACCCTGTTTTTTCTGTGTTTTTTATAAGTACATTTTAATTTGTTACTCAATGTATTGTTTTTCAAAGCTGCACTTGGAAAACCACCTTACATGGATGTTGTTCTTCACAAAACTGCATAAAGTTGCTTCATAAAAGGGACAAAATTATCTAATTGCGATTTTTCGAACTGATTTTGCAATTTTATATGGTATTAGTTTGTTGTGCAAAACACTTTAATTGAAATGAATGCAAGATTCTTTAATTGATAATATAAAAAATATATAACCCTATATATATGTAGTGTACTGTCTATTTAAACATCCGTTTGCATAATTTGTTACAGGATTTACAGTGAGTTTTCAAAATCTTGATAAATGATAATGAAAATGTGTAATGTAATATTGACTGGGGCTGCTCCAGTGAGGATGTGTGCAGCCAATACTGAGTACCGAATTTTTTGTCATGGCGATCGGCCGATTCCAAGCTTTATATTAGTAACTTTGCCATTCCATAAGCACAATTACCCTTTAAGCATGAGATCTCGCCTTACATAAGAAAGAAAAATGACTAATAATGCAATTTGAAAACACTGTTCATATGTTGTACACAGCATAACATGGGGACCCAAAACAACTCTAAGGTAGTTAATTTTAACACTTTGGAAGTGTCTCATGGGGTCCACTCCCAACAGAGTTAGATCAACACTTTCAAAAGTGTTGGCACATTGACACCGACATTAGGGTTATTTTAACTCTGGGCAGAGTTAAAAAATGTAACTAACGCCGCCTGGTGTAAAATAAATTTTATGTTGGTGTTCGGTGTAATTTTTTTACTTTAATATATTGTTATTTTATTCAACTCTCTTAAGTGTAAATATGATAAAAGGTAAAAAAAAAATGTAAATTACAAAAAAAAAACATTTTATATGAAAATGTTCACCATTTCAACAGTTCATCCAGTTTTTAAAATGAAACAATTTTCCAAATATGCTTTATCATTTCATTACAGACAGTTTCAACAAAATATGGATGCCCATGGGTGCATAAACCGGATGCTTCTTCCTCTGCTTGAAACTTGTAAACAAACACTTCGATTGGTTCATGAGATCGGCCAGATCAATGAGTACCGATCGAGTCGTGAAATGTGATTATCGGCCAATACTGATCTTCGGTCGATCAATCGGAGCATCCCAAATAATTCGCCAAACGTGGGTGGTCATATGTTAAAGTGCTTATCATAGAATGTGATGTCAATATTATCATGGTTTCTAGATGGCCCATGTTTGCATTATTATTTTCCACGAAGTCTGAGTGGGCTGATTAAGGAGCTTTGCTTTTTGAACTTTAAAGTATGTCAGTGTAGTACAGCATCAAACTCTTTTATTTTTAAGATAAGAACGTTCAGCTTTCCATGTTATGGCCCCTTAAGCAAACCTTAGCAATCCGTGACCTTTGATTATCAGCGAATCATGTTTTCTTGATCCCCAGTTTGTTTTTCTTATTGGATGTGCCGTGTTTGTTATTTTCACCACTGACATTCCTCCATACCTCTGTCTTCTCTGTCTATCTTTACAGCTACTTTCTTTCCCAAGATCAGTCTCTTCTTTAAGCTGCTTATTTGGCCTTATTTGGTTATCTCTCAGCTGAAATACACATTTCTCTGCCTCTGTCTTTCCAGTAATCTTTTCTCACTCTTGGTTGTTAGTGAAGGTCTCCTGGTTTTAAAAACAAGACTGGATCTGAGAGTTTGCTAGAGTTACATGACTATTTGAGAAAAAATGAATAGTTGTCATGGATATGATTGTGATTCTAAGGTGGTTGCAAAAATCTGAAAAAATCTGAATTATTTGCCCCATGTTTATTTAATTTTTTTTACGGACAGAAGATTTTTTCAACACATTTCTTAACATAATTTGTTGTTCTGTAGACTATCGGAAAAAAATAGCTTAAAGGAGCTAATAATTTTATCCCTAAAATGTTTTAAAGAAATTTAAAACTGCTTTTATTCTAGCTGAAATAAAACAAATAAGACTTTCTCCAGATCAAAAAATATTATCAGACATACTGTGAAAATTCGCTTGCTCTGATAAACATCATTTGGCAAATATTAAAAATAGAAAAAAAATTCAAAATGGGGCTAATAATTCTGAATTCAACTGTTCATGCAAATGCAAGGGAAAGAAAAATGAAGCTTGTATTTATTTCTTCATTCCAAAACTCAAGTTTGGTAAACTTCTGCCCTTTGAATTTGCATCACATAAAGACAGACGATAGAAGTTAGCAAATTAATATATAAATAAATAAATAAATTGTATGAAACAACATAAACACAATAAGTAAGGATTTCAAATATTTCATCTTCAAATAAAAGGCACTCTGAAATGAACTTGTCCTCGATACCGTAGTTAAACTTACTACATTTTCCTTCAGAAATCCAGAGCCTGTCCTCTGCCCTTTTTCTGACAGCAAAAAAAGATGCCTGTTGCAAATCAGCTGCATGTTTACATTAAAAAAAAAACATTTAAAGAGTGAAATAAGGCTGCTACATAGATTTCATGCCATAGGATCTTGCAGTAGGGCTGAACAATGTATCGTTTGAGCATCGATATTGCAGTGTGTCTATCCACAATAGTCACATCGCAGGATTAGATGATCTGTGTAGGTTTCAAAATCTCTTAGCTTTGTATCATACTTGTAAAATGGGCCCAGTCTCTGTTTGCACTTTGAGTATTAATAGGTGATAGGTGCATTAATTGAGTATCGATAGGTGTTTTTATAGGGATTTAAGTAGTTCATTTTGGGGCAGCACAGCACAGCTCGAAGGTTGCTGGTTCAAGTCCCTGCTGGACCAGTTGGCATTTCTGGAGTTTGCATGTTCTCCCTGTGTTAGCTTGAGTTTTCTCTTTTTGCTCCGGTTTCCCTCACAGTCCAAATACATGGCGGTAGTGTAGTCTATAAATGTGTGTGTGTGTGAATGTGAGAGAGTATGGGTGTTTTTTTCCAGTTCTGGGTTGCGACTAGAAGGGCATGCACTGCATAAAAAACAAGCTGTAAAAGTTGCCGGGTCATTCCGCTGTGGCGACCCCTGATAAATAAGGAACCACTTGGGGCCCACATGGGCTGGCCCGCTTTGGGCCCACCTGGGATGGCTTGTGTGGGGCCCACCTGGGCTAGCCATCATAGCTGCACAGATCTGAGGAGACTCATGTGAAATCACACTGGAAAACTTGTATGTTGTTGTCTTACTGTAATTTATACTCCAAATTCCAAAAGTAGTTTCTTGTCTTGTTTTTATAAACACATAATTAAGTTTTGCATCGTCTTGTGAGCTTAATGTCAGTTTAACAAGTTAAACTAGTTTGTAAACAAACATTGAACATCACAGCAAGTCACTTCTGTTTTGCATTAGGAGTGATTCTAATATCAATAATGATGTACCAATCTAGCAAATTCAAAATTTTGAGCCAAATCATGAGCAAAAACTGGCCAATTTCTGTTTTTTTACTGCTCATTTAGTGCATATCTAAGCACTGTTTTGCATATTTAGACCCACAGAGCTATGTACTGCAGCATTATGACATTGCTCAGCAGGACTGCAATAGACACTGAGGGTTATTTTGAGGCCTGGAAATTGCACTGGAACCTTGCTAGTGTGTGGAAATGAGAAACTCATCAATTTTCCAGCAAATAGAAATTGGCCATCAGCCACGAGACACAAGGAGAGAGCAGGAAGTGCTGCCCACATCTGTAATCCTCATTTGCGTGACTCACGTGCCAACATCAAGAGGCCAGCGGGACAATACACCTTTCCAAGATCCCATTTACTCCCTGTATCTCTGCAGAGTCCATACAAACAACAGGAAAGAGCTCACAGATGGGTTGATAATGAGAACCATGGTTTATTTTCTAAATATCGTCTGAAGCTTTGTGTGTGTGTTTATGTGAGAATGTGTGTCATTGGGACAGGAATTTCTAAATTATCTGTACAAGTGCGTGTAGTGCAGTCAGATTAGTTACTGAAAACCCATAGAGGATTGGTATCTGTTTTGAATGAGCTGTTATCTGCTCTGGGGTGGGCTGGAAGCTCCAAGGGGGCGTTCTGTTATGGTTGAGTGTCATCGGTTGATTTCGGAGGGCATTACTGGAATATACCCAAGTCCCAGATTTGTTTTTGGATTCAGGGTCCAGAATTAACACTTGGCCAGCAGCTAATGCGAGTAAATGGACTTTGGCAAGTACGTAAAACTACCTGCCAGTTGGCCGAATATTTTAATAGGAGCATAACACAATGTTTATATCAGCTATTAAGATTAAAAAACAGACCCAGTCTTATTTTTGTGACTTCAGTTATACAAAAAAGTGTGATAATAAAAAATATAGCATAAAGATATAAAAACATTTTTTTAAATGTACATAAAACATAGAAAGGTAAAAAATATACATGTAAATTGCACGTACTGTAAAAAAAATTTAATCAGTACAACAACAAAACAAAACATAATCCTTATTTTTTTTTTTTTTCACACAACTTTTGAAAACTAACCTTAAAGTGACCTAAAAGTATTTGTCAGTAATACAGAATACATTTAGTTGGATTAACATGAGATTATTATTTTTCTGGAGAGGATAACTATGTTGTAACAAAACATTTTAGGTTGTGCCAATTGGAGAACCGAAATGCCTGAACTTGAGTGAACAAAAAAAAAAAAAAAGAAATAATGCTTATTTCCTTTCATTTTTACTAGTGCTCTCAACATCTTTTTTACCTTTAATTGATAGGACAGTAGAGACAGTATACTGCGGGGAGAGAAGAGAAGGGAAGGATCGGCATAGGACATCGAGGAAGTCACCGTAAACACCAGAGTGCCATGTGTCGATGTACTAACCACTACACCATTGCATTGGCACTGACGTATACTTAACTTTTGAAAACATCAGTTGTACTGACCTAAAATGTCTGAAGTTAAGTGAACAAAAAAACTTTTGTTGAAACTGGTACCAAGAAGTAACACATTATCAGAAAAAACAAACACAGTTTAACTGAAAAAACAGGAAGACATGCTTTACATGTGAAGCATTACAAAGCATGTTTCCCTGTTTGTCCTGCCATGCTTTGATCCTTGTCTTGTTTATCGTTATTGTTGTTTTGCCTCCTGTCCTGTTTCTAATTCTGTGTCTAATAAGTGTTTTGTCAACATTTTCTCTGTTTTATTTTTTATTTTTTCAGTTGAACTATGTTTGTTCTGGTAATGTATTATTTTAGTACCAAGTTTTTTGTTCACTCAACTTCAGACATTTTAGGTTAGTACAACTGATGTTATCAAAAGTTAAGTACATGGTGCCAATGGTGTAGTGGTTAGTGCGTCGACACATGGCACTCCGGTGATCACGGCGACCTGAGTTCAATTCCTGCCTCGAGGTCCTATGCTGATCCTTCTCTCCTCTCCCCATGCTTTCCTGTCTATACTCTCTACTGTCCTATCAAAGGTGAAAATAAATTATTATAAATTTTAGCGTTTAGGCTTAGTTAGCGTTTCTGTGTGGAGTTTGCATGTTCTCCCTGCGTTCGTGTGGGTTTCCTCTGGGTGCTCCGGTTTCCCCCAAAGACATGCGGTACAGGTGAATTGGGTAGGCTAAATTGTGCACATTTCATTCTGCAGTGAGTTTGATTTTTTTTTTTGATACAATCCAGGTAAGCACCGGGACATCCCTTTCAGATAGCTTGCTCTTGCATCCAGTTACTCCTGTTTGGATGTATGCTGACATTACCCTGGATACTGTGGCTGACACATCACAAAGGCTTGTTGTCACAGATACGCCAGCGAGATGCACACCTGCAGTTTGTCTTCTTTTGAACTCTGATAAGTCACCCATAATGCTGTGTGCATTGCAATGTTTTTAGCAAAACTGTGTTATTACTCTGCTAATTAAACGTTCAAACCCTGCTCTTACCAGTGAAATGTGCAATCAATGAAGTTTGGCCACCAAGCTGGTCAAATTTACCTATGAAACCTCCAACAATAAATTGTTTCCATTTCATTGTCCAACCACTTTACATAAACTTGCAATTCTACCAGAAAGACCACCCGGGAAATAAATATGATAGGGGAATAATTTGAGAATTGTAAGCTTTTAGATCCAGCTATGACTGCTGAGGACGTAGGCAGGGGCGGAGCCTACCCCCTGGTCAGGGCCAACCTTGCGGTGGTGGGGAAGATGGTGGGTGAACATCTGCGTCAGTACCTGCAACCAAATGAATGAAATTAATGGAGAGCTTATTCCTTGTGTTTCTTGGCTATTGGTCAGAATTGATTGTGATGAGTGACATGACATTAGGTCTTTCTGGTAGAACTAGTGCTAAAAGCTACATTTCTTGTTATTTTTTTATTTTTATGTATTTAGTTTTTTTTTCACAATTGCATGACATAATCTCTAATTTCTGAGACAAAAGTCAATTTTTTAAGATAAAAAGTTAATATTTTAATTCCTAGGCAAAAGAGGGCTTCCACTGACACTCAGTTCTTCTTCAACCCTAAGTGGAGGTTTGAGTTTCAGCCGCTGGTGTCCACACATACAGTTCCACAGATGTGAACACACAGGGAAGAAAGACGTCATACTTTCAGTCCAACATTATAATTTACATCGGCTAATTACACAGGGGCTGAGTGAACTGAAGGGGCCCAGCGCTGTGCAAATTCTGACCACAACAAGACCCTCGCTCCGCAGAAAAGAGAGAGCTCTCAGTGTAATGGATAGCAGGGCATGGTGAAAGAGAAATGGAGATTTATTGTAAAGTAAATTGAAAATGGTTGGGCTTGATACTGTATATCACCACATGCGACTTATTATTCTTTAACTTCCTGACCCATTTTTTTATATACCAATTTTCAACCCCCACCAATTTTTTATATACATTTTATATAATTAGTTATATTAAATTCGGGTATTGAGTCTAACTGTTTGTTTTCATATAGTTTTTTTTTTAATTAGTTAAAAAACATTAGTTTAATGAGGGTTTTGGGCCCTGTCATACACCTGGTGCAAAAAGGTGCAAGATGTGTTTGGTGCAATTTGAGGCTATTTTCATACCAGTGCAACCTTAATTGCCCTGTTTTCTGCCACGCTGTTTAAATAGCAAATTCATTTGCGCCAATTTGTTGACTCATTTGTGTCCAGTCTATAAAGGAGGTGTGTTAAGGCGCATTGTTGGAACATTGCTATTTGAGGAACTAAAATAGACTGCGCAAATGACCAGCTAAAAGCAGGTTTTAAGTCCAGCACAGAGCACGCTAGGTGTTCACCTTAAACACATACACATTGTATAATACACACAAGATGTACAGCAAAACACACAAATATATTTACAAGTGAAAAAGAATTAAAGAATTAAAATATTACAAAAATTATTTTCTACATAAACATAAAAACCACTGCCTCTATGCCTTCTTCATCATGTCGAGGGCTTTTTCAGTTTATTCATGACAATGTGCATTTATATAATGTTATTATTATCAGCAGTATTATTTATTAAAGGCATATTTATATTTGTTTTAATAAAAACAAGCTGATATTTGTCCACCTGTCAAGTTTTGGACCATACGGGGCATAAGAACAGAACGTGTGTTTGGATATAACTCAGTTTTTTTCACCACACTTTGTTATTATTGTTTATTAATATGTTTGCTGGAAATTAGTACTAAATTTAGAAAGAGTTTTGAAACAAATATATGCACTTAACAAGCAAAATAAAATTTGTTGGCTAATGGATGTCTTCAGAGTCTGTTTCCTTATCCACGAAAGTAAAGGAGTAAAGAGTAAATGGAAAGTAAATAGAAAGTTAAGAGGCTGAATTGAGGAGGCTCGTTCTTTATCCTCGTGCTGCAGATGGTCTGTTTCACTGTTTTCTCGCTAGTGAAGCATTGTTTTTCCACTTACAAAGTCTGCCATGGAAATAACAAATGCCACATGACGCAACTGACTGAGGGAATGTGAGATGAGACTGATTGGTTTAATGCTCATTATTCTCAAAACGCACCCATAACTTCTTCGTGCTTTGCTCCTAGATCGTTAAAATAGAGCTCACAGTGTTCACTGAGGGTACAGTTATTGTAAAAGTAAAACATACTATATAGTATAATACACACACACACACTCACACACACGCGCACACACATACATACACACACACACACACATATATATATATATATATATATATATATATATATATATATATATATATATATATATATATATATATATATATATATATATATATATATATATATATATATACAACTCAAGACATGTGCTATAGGTGAATTGAATAAACTTAATTGGCCGTAGTTGTTGGCAGTGTTTGTGTGCGAATGTGAGAGTGAATGGATGTATCCCTATAATAGGTAGCAGGTAGAAGGGCATCCGCTGTGTAAAACATATGCTTGATAAGAGGTTCATCCCACTGTGGCGACCCCTGATGAATAAAGGGACTAAGCCGAGAGAAAATGAAGTGCACAATGCAAATTTTACTGATGTTAAAGTTGATCATGCAAATTCCCCAGACTGACCAACAGAAAACAACTTGTTTTGAAAGTGACGTTTATCTGAGCAGTGCATCAATCCTGACTACACTGTCAACACATTTTGCAAATGTTAACACCCCATAAGGACACTGGTTACACCTTGTATTTGCATGCATGTTCCACAATCCAATCTGACTGAGCATTATGAGAGAGATGTCAGAGAAACTCAGTGATCACACACTCCTACAAAGACATAAATCTACATGAACATATTATTTTAATAAATTAAAAATGCAACCTCCACCCTACTAATAAAAGGGTACAGGAACATCTAGTTTTAGATGGTGAATTGTTGCTTGGTGACCCATAACCCTCTGGATTGTGGAAACATTGATGGTTGCCAGGAGGCACGGTTGCCATGGTGATGGGGTGTGGTTGTTAAAGCAGCTGTACTGATGTGGAATTCAGCAATGCAGAAGAGAAACCACACACACATACACACATGCACATACACTGAAACTCACCATTCCCCCCACTTTAACATTCAGAGCCATGCAGGATGTATTTTTAGAACAGAACAATTTCACAGTTGACTTAAAAGGGGTCAGTGTTGGTCAGAAGAATATCTTCAGGTATCTAACACATAACTCATCTTGATTCTTTCAGGCCCCCTGAAGCTTGTAAGAGACTCTTGAGAAATGTCATGTTTGCTGTCATTTACCATTAAGCAATAATTTAACTCATTGAATGTAACAGATTAGTTCTACAAAATCGCAACATCAATATTCAACATAATATCACTGCTTCAGCACTACATGTACTTTAAATAAAAGTGAAACAACAGAATTTTGACAAAAAAAATAATAAGCAATTTATTTGATTATTTTACTTTGGATTTGTTTTAGCTTAAGTAGAATCTACACTTTTAAAATAAAATAAAACCAACAGGTGTTTTTGAGTGATGTAGAGGAGCCTTTTTTGGTTCCCCACAGAAGCTTTTAGTGCTCTGCTCTTTAAAAAACCTTTTTTATGTTGTAATGACCTTTTTTTATCTAAAGAACCTCATGAATAACTTTTTGTGGAATGGGAACTTTTTTTTTTTACATGTTAAAGGTGTTTCATAAAAATATTAGTGCCAATAAATAACCTATTTTTTTTTTAGTTTGGTGGTTTGAAGGATATTTGCAATGCATGAAGATTTAAAGATGCAATATGTAAGTTTGACACCCAGTGCATGCCTGGATCAAAGCAAACACATGCACAGATTTCCAGATTGAGGGCCAACAAGGCTTATTTAAATTGTGTTCTAAATAAATGCTACGGCATGTGATAGAAGGAATATTTTCCATATTAAAAAGAGCTTTTATCCTAACCAACTACTTGAATTGATATATTAGAAACAGCTATATTTCTTGCAGCTGAACAACAGCAAACACTGACAATGATCAGGTACAACTCATGTGCTTTATTCAGTGTGAGTTTGAATGCCATTTTACATGACATTTATTGCCATATACTGAAAGCAGCAGCAGAGAGTTCACCTCAGATCTTGATCAGATCAAATAGATAAAATATTAGATTCAGATTAAATAGATACTATTTAAATATACTCAGATAAATACTCAGATTAAATAGATAGTTTGAAATTGAACTTTCGAGCTGTGACTCAAAAGGAACACATAGTGTTTCAGCATCTTCATTTACTGATGTTAAAGAGGTTTAATATGTATTAGTTAGATTATAAACCTTACCATTATGTGAATGAATGCATATTCTGTGCTTCTGAATGGCTGTATTTAAAGAGCCCATATTATACATGAAATAAGGTCATATCTTGGTTGTAAGGGTCTCCAACAACAGTCTAATATGCATGCAAGGTCAAAAAACACTTTCATGGTCTTATAATCTGCATTTATTTTTATCTAATTATCCCAGCGACTCCTGTATGAATCGTCCAGTGATTCATTTGTTCCCAAACCCCTCCTTAGCGCGAAGCTAATCTGCGCTGATTGGGCCGATGACAGTCTGTCGCGATTGGTCGACTGCCTTCAGTCAGAGAGGGAAATGGCCAATAGCTAATCAGCAATTTAAAAAGTAATCACAGTTCATACACGCTCGATAGTGTAGAAGTGGACTTTAGCTGCCACACTATGGCGAGTGGATAGTGCCACGGATAACCGAACGAAGGAGACAGTCGTGTACTCGCCATACCACACACACACAAAAACACACACACACCTCCGGATGACAACGCTCCTTCAGCCCGCACCCGCCAGGTTTTAGCCTGAGAACCCGCTCCGTTTTCTGCCCGCCGCGCCCGGTCCCGCTAGAGCGGAGAACACAACCAAATATCACCCAGTATACAGTCCAGACAGCCAAGCTGTCTGTATCAAAACACACACACAGCACAAAGTACACAAAGCTCGTTCGTTCGTTCGCTCTCTCTCTCGCTCTCTCTCTCTCTCCCCGCGCCAGATTTCTGCGGCGCGGGAATACATTTCCGAATAAATCGCGGGAGCAGAACTCTAGCACGGAGCTCCATAAACAAACAGCACGCGTCGCGTTTTTAACGTGACTTTGCACGCGATAAGATAATATATCCAGTTAACCTGATACAGTACTCGCGGTTACAAGTAACAAATCACAACTAAATACATTTGCAAGCTAGAGTAAACGAGGCAACAACTTTAACCGCACGTACTTACACTTGAGAAATGTAGGAAGAAACCCATCCTGACGTCCATCAGTTACTCTTTACTGATCCTTCCTTTAACAAACTCAGATGAAGTATTCTTTGTAGCATGTAGCTTCCAGAAGTTTCCAACTGCTTGGCTATAATGCTGATGTTTCATCTTTGGGTAGAGACTCAATATAATATCCATCTGCAGTGTGACTTCAATCGACCGGCATGTTTGTGTGCGTGTGTTTGTGGGTGTGCGTGTGTTTGTGGGTGTGTGTGTGTGTGTGTCTGGGTTACTGCGTCAGAGGGCGGGGCCTCAGGTTTGAAATCTCCCGGGTTTGCGCGTGCACGTGAAAAACTTTGTTTCGTTCGTACGTCATGGCGAAACACCTAATGAGTCGGTATCAAGGCGACTCGTTTGAAGCACTATGATTCGACTCTTTTATAGATGAATCAACAGTTTTAAACACTGTATTCTTACAGATTTAAGCCTTAGCTGGATACTTCACTTCACTTAGAGCTGTGTTACACACTACATGGAGGGGAATTTTCAAAAACCCATAATATGGGCTCTTTAAATTTCTGTCATGATGCGGCTGGTGCAAACAGCCAAATTGACCTTTCGCTTAGTCCTGCCCTCCTTAGTTACTGTCGCAACGCCTGTCAAGCTTTCGTGCCTGCCACGTGTATTACAATATGTATGCGCTGGTGTCAGACATTGCCAGGGATATAATTAGTCATTTTTGTTTAACAGGTGAGATATCAAAGAAAGCCAGACAAAAAAAGGACTGCAGTATGCATTACAGGAGTATATTCACAACATAATAGGAAACCGATTTGAAAAAAAATGTAATCAAAATTTAAGCTAGGTTAGCCTAGCCGCTTCATACGCTGATTATTCAACAGCTTAGTTCATGCACAGCAGGATAGGTGAAATTTAAAAATAATCTAACAATAACTAATTAAACCACAAGTTATCTTTATTTAACCAAAAAGTCTGATAGATTGATGTTGTGCAATGAAACACAGCGATAATAACTGATGGGTAACATGCATGGACAGTGCTTTTACATGGTTCATTCATAGAAAGAAAATTGATGGATTTGTGCCAAATATTAGCATCATTGACCCATAACAATGTACATTAACTATATTTGTCTGTATGTGTGCTTTTTATACAGTTTCTATTCTAATTTGCAGTTAATTGGAGAAAATAAATTAATTGAATTGCAAATCAAAATATAAATAGAAAAAGTGAACCAATAGGTTTTCCCTACCAGCAAATATTAATCCGACACCAAATATAAAAGCAGACACTAACCCGCTATAATGACTAAATCTCTAAACCACAAATGAAAACATCAGTTAATTGTAGCTCTAACATGGACATGAGGGATAAAAAATGACTGAGAAATAGCTGCAGGTGAAGTATATTGATCGCACGTGCTCCGATTGTGATCATATCTCTGTTTTGTTCTGTTGATATGTAATTTTAAATATTCGTAGCTTGAATTGAAACAGATGGAAATATGATTGCTATTAGTATAATTACTATGGCGAGGCCTTAAACAGAGCAGTGCTCACAATATCGAGCGTAAAAAAGAAAAAGACCGCTGGGAAACATAACCTGCTTTGTATTTTTGTAGGGACAGTTTAGATCTGCTTAGGGTAGGAGGTGTGTGAGTTATTGCCTTCGGTCTATCACTGAATGTGTCAGAAATATCAAAACCAACTTATCTCCGCTCCTTAAGCGCCCTTCACACAGATTGATTCCCACTGGCCTTTCTCTCTTTGGGTTTTAGGTTTTGAAAAGGGAAAATATTCCACCACCCCATCCAAACCTTTAGGATACCGGGTGCCAGATTTGCACAATCCATATGCACAACACTTTGGCTTGTTTCCCTCGCTCGAAAGCTTGACAGACCACCTGCGCGTGGCTACGATTGCTAAGCTACGATTGGTATGTGGAGGTTTTTGGGTGTGGCTTAGCGAAGGGTCAATTGCGTATCACTGCGTATCTCATCATGTAGCATGCGGTTAGGACACGCGGTTACAATGTAACCTGCTCACCTAATGTTTACATTCATAATATTTATATTATTTGCTAATTAATAACTTCATGTAGAACTCTGAATCTGCATCTCATTTCAGAGTCTGCTACTGTCCACCGGAGGTCGCAATTCAGTCACAGACGCATGCTTTCAGAGCTCTTCTGACAGAATGAAAAGGCTATCCAGATTGATGAAATGTAATGGGCTAAACTGACATTGGTCGGGTTAAAGGGATCAAAACAAAGACAGCGTTTTGACTTATTTTCAGAGCAGAATATCTGTCTTTAGTTTAGCACTGTTTTTCAACAAGAATGTTCACTTGGCATGCTTCTTAAATATCTTCAAACACATACATTACATACAGCACCTTTAAATTGAAATTAATATCAGTATTTTGGGGAAGCACTGTGATCCTTAATGTATGTGTCAATCAAAATTTGTTATAGTTATTTTGCTCCCGCACATTGTTATTCTTTATGTGAACAATACATCTGTGCACGTTAATCCACTGAATTTTTTTTGTTTTGTTTTAATAGTCTTCAATCGAAATCTGGCCATTTACTTTCACGTCAGGAGTGTGCTGTCATCAGTTGAAATAATTAGTATAATTTAAGAATAATTTGATAACATTCTTAACCATGCCCCTCTTAACCGTTAGTTAGCTATGAGCGAATGATGCGCAAAAATAAAGCCTTGTCCCCTCAATATTTAGTTTCAGTTAAAGCACATCGAACATACTAAAATTAAAGTCTCAGAACTTCTGATTCACACAGAATTTAAATAGTCTTTTAATATGTCATCAAATGATTTTTGTTGTAAATATGCCTCGCAATAATTATTGGTACATAGACTAAATTACATGTTAATTTCAGTGTAAATGTGTGCTATATTTTTAGTTTTGTTTGTTCAAAATAAAAATAAAGTAACAGAACACATTATAATATATTGAATGCAAAATGCGCTGTGTAAAGCATACGCTGGATAAGTTGGCGGTTCATTCCGCTGTGGCGACCCCTGATTAATAAAGGGACTAAGCTGAAAAGAAAATGAATGAATAAATACAAATTGCGTTCAAAGATACACATTGAAATGCCCTTTCGGTTCCTGAGCCGTGTGTGTGTCGGTGCATTTACGTCAGCACATCTGCTCTGTGTTCAGTTGCTGCTCTAATCTCTCTGGTCTTCATGTAGAACAGGTGTGAAGCCCCTCAGATGTCCTTTCATGCACATAATTCAGGCCCACTCGTTTACAGGCCAGTTGTGTAATAGTTTAACATCAGTACTATGTTTAATATCTGAAAGCAATATACTAGCTAGTGTGAATCTGAGCGTAAACAGTACGCTTCTGCTTTGCTGCTTCACTTTTCCATCAGTACATTTGCATTTGATCATTTAGCAGATGTTTTTAACCAAAGTGACTTACAAATGAGGACAACAGAAGCAAATCAAGTCAGCAAAAGAGCAACAGTATGTCAGTGCTGTGAATTCACAGTTACTCCAATATAGCTTTCTTTCATTCATTTTGTTTTTGGCTTAGTGTCTTTATTAATCTGGGGTCGCCACAGCACAATGAACCGGCAGCTTATCCAGCAAATGTTTTATGCAGCGGATGCCCTTCCAGCTGCAATCCATCACTGGGAAACACCCATACACTTTCATTCACACACATACACTACAGACAATGTAGCTTAACCTTAATTCACCTATAGAGCATGTCTTTGGACTTGTGTGGAAAACTAGAGCAGCCAGAGGAAACCCACGCAAACAACAATAGAGCTTTATTTTTTAAATAAACATGAGAAACAGAAAGAGATGAAAATGGCTAGAGATTCAACTACATGGGTCAATTTAGGGGAATTAGATGTAATGTTATACTCTGAGGAAACTTGGTTTCATCGCTCTTTTCCAAGGAGCCATTATGCCATGTCTGGGGATCTAGAACAAACATAAGAGCACTTTAGAAATAACCAGGGCCAGACAGAATCTGCTGATATTTTTTGCTATCTCTGTGTAGAATTTTGTAAAAAATCTGCAAATTTAAGCAGAATAATTGTTAAGTAACTTAAAACTTGAAATAAAAAATGATCACTTTTGAACTTTAATTCATTATTCACAATGCAAATCCAATTATGTCTCTCGCATAATATATCTACTAAATGCAGAGAATATTACTTTACAACTGGATTGTAAATAAACCGTAGTCAATAAAACTAGTGGAATTAATAAAAAAAAAACTGAGTAAATATAAACATTTACACACATTTACATAAGTGAATAAATAGACTTAATGATGGGCTAAAAAAGCTGCAGAAATCTTCAACTTTTTGTGCACAAATTTTGTTTGGGCCAAGACATAATTTTTAGTATATTTCATGCTTGTATGCTTATTGCTTGTTAAATACTGTTTGCTGACTGCATTTGCTTTAAGCGACAGGGCTTTTTTTAAAGTTACTTAATTAATGTATTGTGCCCTAGTCATCTCATAAATATGCAAATTGAAATGAATTTGGGATATTTTTTAACAATAATAATTAGAAATTTACTTAGTGTGGTTTTGAGCTGGTCTTGGCTAGTTTAGATTCTATTTGCTTAATTATGACACTAAATTGCTACTCCTGCACTTAAAGGGAAAGTTCATTCAATAATGACATTTCTGTCATCATTTGCTCTCACTCTGCTTGTTTCAAACAAGCAATTTCTGTCTTCTGTTAAACATTTATTCATTCATTTACTTTTTGGCTAAGTCCCTTTATTTTTTTAAATTACTTTATTTTAAGCATTTATATATATATTAGGGATGTAACGGTATTGTAAATACCGTCATACCGCAATATTAATTTTTTTCGATATTACCGAAGTCGCATGACTCGGTAAAACTATAGGTCTTCTGAGAAAATTTGCTTAGGCGAATGAAGCGAACGGGAGGTAGCGAAAACTACAATACCCATCAGCCCATGCTTGACCATCATCCCTTGCGGTCTGTTGTCGCTACAGATCCAGTAATGCGGAAATGGAGTGTGCTGCTAGAAGCGGGGATGAAAAGAGCTCTCGAGCGCCGAAAACGGAGCGTTTCGAAATGTGTGGATAATGGAAAACGTAGACATCTGAAAACGGAGGCGGGGCTGCAGACGTTCGCCTCTCTGATTGGGGCTTTTCCTGAATATTAAGTAGCCTAACACGCACAGTTCAGTCCTGAATCTTCTCCGTGTAAGTTCAGACTTCGCAAGTTTGATCAAGGCTGCAGTCTCTTCTTCTCAGTTTGATATGGAAATGCAGACTATACCGAGGACACGGGTAAATCTTCAAAGGGAACAGTGTACTTTATAACTTCATTCACATCACCCTGGCTTCGTTGTTTCACTTTATCAACAATAAAATGTAAACATGATTTAAGGAACTGCCTATTTTCATTTTAATATTAGCAACTTAGACAGCAGACATGTTGAGGCGTCGTGCTGCATAAGATGAGCGTCATCTTCACTGTCTGGATATTTATAACAAAACGGAGCCGATAACAACTGCCTCCTTTCAATTTCAGTGAAAATACGAAACACAGCCTCTCTTTTGCTGAGTATCAGTTTTAATAATCGATAATGGCCATTTTAAAAGTATAACATACAATAAGTTTATACATTATAGGAAATAAAGGCAAGCGATCAGTCAATATACAGAATGTACGTGGTTACATTAATCATTAACTTATCTTTGCGCTCAGCCAAAACACGTTACCTGAGAACAAGTAATAGATTCCAATGCCCAAAGTCAGGGAATATGTCGTTAGATAAAGACAACAAGATAAATGAAATATCCCGTTTAATAAATATAGTGAGATTAGATCCAGCGGGAGATGCTGAGAAGTCCGACTAGCAGAGCTCACATCTGGGTAGATGGGCTGAGTGTGATTAAATGTTGAATGTGATGAGTTTTCAACAATACTAATTTGAAACTTTATTGTTTTTACATGGTTTAATAATTTTTTGTTATTAAAATTGAAGTTCCTGTTTCAAAGCTTACAGATAGATGGCTAATTTGTATGTCATTGACACTTTTGGCACTTTTTTGGAGTATTTTCATAAGTTTTGTTTTTTCCTGTAAATGATTCAATAAATACCGTACCGTGACATTCATACCGAGGTATTACCGTACCGTGAAATTCTGATACCGTTACATCCCTAATATATATATAAAATATATATATATATACACACACACACACACACACACACACACACACACACACACACACACACACATACACACACACACAGAACAAGAACAAACTTTGGCTCGTACTTAGACAAACAAAAGACAATATAAAAGAAAACAACAAACAAAAGAGACAAAATAAACACAAAGAAAAAAAAACACACATCATAGTCACAAAACATACAATCAAAACTAGTGAGGGTGTATAGATTAAACCTCAGAGGGGTCACTGGATTGCTCTTAAGATGTAGATTTGTCAAATAAATCAAGATATTGACCCCAAGTTGCCAAAAATTTTCTTGTGGAGCTAGTCCGTAAAAATCTGAGTCTCTCCATCTGAATAACAGACATCATATCAGAAATCCAGTACTGGAATAAGGGGGGTAACAGTGATTTCCAATTATTACGCAATAGTATTTTAGCAACCACCATGCCTTGCATTAAAGACGCTTGCACTGTTTGAGGGAGAAAAGATGTGTTTTGTTAAAAGTCCAAAGACAGCAAGCTCGGCATCTGGCAGAAAAAGTGTACTTATAAGCCTTGGAGTACCACTCAAATATGTTGCTCCAGAATCTGTTCAGTAGGGGACAGAGCCAAAAGGCATGAGCAACCGTGTCCTCTGCTATCTTGTATCTATGCTATCTTGCATCTATAGCTTAGTCCCTTTATTAATCTCACTACAGCGGAATGAACCGCCAACTTATCCAGCATATGTTTTACAAAGCGGATGCCCTTCCAGCTGCAACCCATCATTGGGAAACATCCATGCACACTCATTTCCACACATACACTATGGACAATTTAGCCTACTCAATTCACCTATAGCGTATGTCTTTGGACTTGTGGGAAAACCGGACACTCATTTACACACATACACTAGGGACAATTTAGCCTACCCAATTCACCAGAGCAACTGGAGGTAACCCTCGCGAACACGCTCCACACAGAAACGCCAGCTGACACAGCTGAGGCTTGAACCAGCGGTCTTCTTGCTGTGAGGCGAACGTGCTACCCAATGCACCATCGTGCAGCCTCTATTGAACAATAAAGAAGACATTGAAGAAAGCTGGAAACCTGTAACCACTGACTTCTTTAGCAAATTCCTACAATGAAGTTCAATGGTTACAGGTTTTAACCTTTCATCTGAATCTCTTTTTTACTGTTCAACAAACAGCAAAAGAAACAAATATTTCCAATCAGTTTAGGGTGCTTAAACAGTGAGTGTTTTCATTATTGGGAACTATCCCTTCATCTAAACGATTCGTTTAAAAATTAAGTAAGCAATTGTTTTACAAATAGATCATTGATTCACTCACATTTGTTTGGGCCCTATTTTCATTGTCTATACAACAACAAAAGAACAAGTACTGTATAAAGCTCACTCAACGTTAACCAAACATTAGTTGAACTGTTGTATACAATCAGTATCACACTTGTGTTTGTTTTTTTTCAAAGTGAGTGACATACCTGATATTATCGCAGATGATAAATATCGCACACACACCTACTGTGCAACTGTATAATACACATCAAATATGTTTTGATTAACTGGATATCTGCCACTTTAAAATGGAAACCATCAAATTACTTTTAAGTAAACAGACAGCAGAATGTATGCACATGTCTGTATCTAACGGTTTAAATAATTTAGTCATTTAGTAAATGACTTGTGTTGTAACATTTGGAAAGTATTAACATGATAGTTCACCATGTTCATATGTGTGCAATATGTGTCTTGCTTGATGTTCCTTGTGTGCAAGTCAGTTCCTCAGAAGTTTCTCTCTCTCTCTCTCTCTCTCTCTCTCTCTCTCTCTCTCTCTAAACAGCTTTAAAGGGATAGTTTACCTAAAAATGAAAGTTTCCTAATCAATTATTCTGAATTGTGAATATGTGGATTTAACCTTTACACATTTCTATTGTTGAACACAAAACAAGATTATTTTTAAGAATGCTAGTTGCTGGGTCCCATTGACTTCCATAGCAGAAACAAAAATACAAGGAGTCAATGGGTGCCAGCAATCAGCATTTTTTTTTTCAAAACAAATTCTCTCCTGTTCAACAAAGGAAAGAAAATCAAATAGGATTGGAAATGAGGGATGAGCAAATGATGACAAAATCGACATTTTTGAGTGAACTGTCCCTTTTAAAAATGTCAACACAGTGATACAATGCAATGTAAAATAAATTGATTTGGAAAACAAGAAGTGTTGTTAAAATGGATGGCAAATAAGTTTCCTTCAGAAATTCAGAAGTCATCCCAAATACACATTTGGAAGTTAATTGGTCAGTAAATAAGCTAACAGATGATGTGGATGTGTCTCTGTATGTTTCAGCTTCTGTTTATGTTTTCAACCTCTGGCTTGTGCTGAAGTGCTTCCATCTGCTGGTGGATTCAATTCACTGCAAACCACTGGTTTTGCTTCATGCCTACAGCGTACTGGTCAACGGCTTTGTTTGGGATTACAGCTAAAATTAACCAGCTTAAAGTAGAGTAATATTTTTTTCTCTCCTCACACACTCTCAGAAAAGGCAGATTAAAGGCGGTCTAGACTGTGTTGTTATCTAATGCTCTTGGGGGCCGATGGTGTTGTCAGGTCTCCTATTATCTCGCGTCGCTTTGTCGCTCTGCACTCTCTGAGGTTTTGTTTAAACAGCAGATACTCGATATCAGACGTAGCCATGTTTATTTTATGGTGTTTGAGTTGACTTGGGGGTTTTGGGGATTTGTTCATGCACCTTTTATTCATTCATGCTTTAGGGTCGTCGTGTGTGGATGAATGTGGGCTGCGTGAGCTCATGTGACCAGCAGAGGACAGGCTTCATCCTCTTTTGAACCCTGTTGCGTACATTTGAAAAAGTTGCAAATAGGTCAGTAAATGACATTATATATATATATATATATATATATATATATATATATATATATATATATATATATATATATATATATATATATATATATATATAGTGCTCAGCATAATTGAGTATAGCCCATTTTAAAAATTATTATTTTTATCCATTTCTCAGTAAATTTAGGCAATGTATTTTGGTGCATTTAAACAGATTTATTAAACAGATATATTTATTAAAATAATATTTTAGTCACCAAACATATTTAGAAATCAAGCCAAATATTGCAAATATAAATTACAAACTAAACAAAACTAAAATGTTTTTTTTTTGCCTTCTCTTGATTTTTCCTCTTTTAAAACTTTTTATTTAATATTTTTCTAACATATAACATAACATAACATACATTTAATAAGTGTACTAGTTTTTGGATCATTATCATAAGTTATTTTGTTAGATGAGCTCCAGATTTGGCTTCAGTACTTCCTATGAAAATGTACATTTAAAAGAGAGATTTGTGAGGGGTTTACTTATATATGCTGAGCACTGTATTTAAATATACAAGTACTGCATGTGCATATACATAAACACATTTTAAGTTTTTCTTTTTCTTGTTAAATTTTAAAGGCTTGCAAACGAATTGGGAGGAGGCACAAGAGTTAAAACGGACATGAATGAATGTGCATCTATGCGCAATATAACAAAAGTGTGTTTTTTGTGTGTGTGTGTGTTCTCTTATGTGTGATCAGTGCATTGAGCTGTTCTGGTTTAGAGTATCTGTTCCATCAGCATGTGTTGATAAATGAATCATTCATGTTTGTATCTGAGGATGAAGATTAGCTCATATCAGAGCATGTGCACATCAAACGTTCACAGCTCAAATCTATGTAAACATAATGGCTGTTTGAGTTTCTTTTAGATAAAGTTACTCAGAATAAAAATGTATTGCTCAGAAGATACTCTCTGGACATTTCAGCGGTTACTGAATACATATATATATATATATATATATATATATATATATATATATATATATATATATATATATATATATATATATATATACAGTTGAAGTCAGAACTATTAGCCCCCTTTGAATTTTTTTCTTTTTTAAATATTTCCTAAATTATGTTTAACAGAGCAAGGAAATTTTCACAGTATCTCTGATAATATGTTTTCTTCTGGAGAAAGTCTTATTTGTTTTATTTCAGCTACAACAAAAGCAGTTTTAAATTTTTTAAAAACATTATAAGGTCAAAATGATTAACCCCTTTAAGCTAATTTATTTCCCCGATGGTCTACAGAACAAATATAGTGATTATCTCTATAGGTGTTCATTTTTGTGAGTGTACATATACTGTTGTTTTTAATTTTTGTTCAAATGAATAGCTAATTGAGTTAAAACGTGTCAATTATCTGTTGTCATTTGTAATTATCAAATTACTGATGTCATTAAATGAGGTTAATTGGAGACTCCTGCTTCTATTGTCAGCAACTGCCTAGTTTCTATTTTTATTTCAGCTTAGGAATGTTAACTGTTAAGTATTTCTCACTAAGGGGTCATACATGTGATCCTAAGCTCCAAAACAGAAGACAATACGCTGAGGTGTTTAGTTTAATTCAATGTCATTAACTGAATTATGTTTTCATTATTTGCTTCTGTGCTTATTTTATTATAATACAGGCAATATGCTAGACAATATTAACCTAATAATTATGGTTTATTTTATATTAAGTAATACAAACTTTATAAATATAGTCATTGAAGATGTTTTAGTATAAAGAAGGCAAATATATTAGAGGCAGATTCGTAAGATTAACAAAGAACTACTCAAACCTTCTTTTACAGCAACAGTTATTGTAAAACGCCATAAAATCAACAATGTGCATTTAGTTATTGTGGAGAGGTAAGCATGATCGAACACCCAATGAGGGGGGAGAGCATGCTCAGAGCCCGGCGGCTAATCAGCAGGCCAATCAGAAATAATAAATAACACCTGTTTATTCTAGTGATTGAGCCGGAGAGACACCCTTCTTAAGGAGAAGAGAAGGAGCAGCCGGGGAGAGGAGAGAGCACACACACACCTTAACTGCTACACGTGTTGTGCATTGAAAAAAATAAAAGTATATTATTTACCTGATATCGCCGACCCTGTCTTCTTCTTCCCACACAACAACGAACGATATTACAGTTATTTAATATTTTTATTCATCAGACAAAAGTACAAAGAAACGATTTTGCATGTTTTCACTGACCTAATAAACTATTCTTAAAATATAAATCAGATAATGATGATGATCAATAGCTATGAATTAGCTTTATGTGCAAAACTGGAATATCCCATAAAAGAAGTGCGAAAAAAAACAGCGTTTCCATCCAATGTGTCAAAGCAAACTAAATTGTCACTTTCTGATTTACTGGCGCCAAATATTAAAGGTAAAAAGCTGTAGGAGAAGCTGCATGAATCTTTTCCTTATTTTATAAATGAGTTGTGGCTCAGAAGGCAATTCTGACACACATTGAACGCGTGGTGGCGTTTGAAGGCGTGAAATGCGGAGCACATGATGCTCTTGATTCTGGAGGTCATTAATAATATAATAACACTAATACTGAAACGTTAAGGCGTTTTAAAATAACCAAAACAACATTTCAGATGTTTTACAGTGTGCTCAGCCTGCTGGTTTGTCCATTCACATTTTTATCATTACATGATCTCTTATAACAAAATCACATGACTTTTTTAATGCACATACTAGAATTTGTTCAGTAAAAGTGTTTCCGTTGCAGTTTATGCACATTTATTCTTATTGAATCAAAAGTTTATCCTACTCAGTTATGCGCACACGTGTTTTATGCTTATTTTCAAAATTAATGCGCATTTTGGCTTTTCCTTCAACTGTTTTTTAGGCGCATCTCCCAAAATGGAAGGTGGACGGAAGCGTAGCTACTGAATCGTAGCTACCTGAAGTTTGGTATCATGATTGGGAACTTTTTTTGCTTGTATATGCTTGCATAAATACTTGAACAATTGTAATTCAAACTATTTATACAATTCAAACTATTTAAATAATTGTCCTCAATTCCCAAAGCATTAAAAGGCAAAGTAGGTTAGCATTCAGTGTTTCTCCTAGGTTTATAGTCCTGGGGGCTTAGACCATCACTATGCCTCTTGCAATCTGTTCTCTTGCTCATTCACTCTCATTGCCATGGTTTCTGAGTATTTTAACTCATTTTCGTGGATCATTGGGTCGGTATAAATTTGCGGGAGACTTTCCGTGCTTCCAGGAGAGGTCATAAGGTCGGATAAGATGCTAGATAAGGGCGAACGCATCACAGCAGCACAATTCAATTCACCTTTATTTGTATAGCGCTTTTACAATGCAGATTGTGTCAAAGCAGCTTCACGTAAATGATCATAGTAAATTGGAACATAGTAGTTTAGTTTTTAGTGTTTAAGTTTAATAATCACTACTGAGGCTCCAAACACTGGAGAGCAAATCCATCGATGGTTAGCTCTACCAATCCCAAACCATGCAAGATAGTGGCGACAGCGGAGAGGGGAAAAAAAACTTCACAAATTGGCAAAAGTGAAGAAAAAAAAAACTTGAGATAAATCATTTAATATAATTTAAATCACTGGAAATACAATGGCTGCAATTGCAACAAAGAGAGTATCACTCGTGCGAGCTGCGCCAATAAAAAAAACAGAAGTCCCATTGCATTTGTATATATTTTAGCTGCTGTGACATGAGTGCTTTACGCCCCCACGCATCATTTACCTGTGTTGTTGTTGCTGCCGGCCAGGGGTGTCTAAAAGTTGGTCCTGGATGGCCGGTGTCCTGCTGATCTTAGCCCCAACTTGCTTCAACATACCTGCCTGGAACTTTCTAGTATACCTAATAAGAGCTTGATTAGCTTATTCAGGTGTGTTTGATTAGGGTTGGAGCTAAACTCTCCAGGACACCGGCCCTCTAGGATCGAGTGTGGACACCCCTGCTGTAGGCAATGCATAATATACGGGAGCGCACATGCGTCTTCGGTCCTGTCAGATGTGGCGTGCAGTCTCATTCCCTTACAACAGATAGTGTGCGCGAGAGAGAGTACTTCAGAGAGTAGAAATTTGTAACCGCGCGACTTTGTAGAGACAGAAATGACATGCCGTCGTGTTGAGCTGCAGGCCAGAGTGGAGCTTATTAATGTTCACGACTGATCCAAATATGGTCAAAATGACTCTTCTGATTTTTAGGGTAGTTTTATGGGATTTTATGGTATTCTAGAAATGTGTTAATATTATAGATGTACTTAATTTTCGAGATCGAGATGGCATTTTCGCCTTATGGAGGAGGTGGATGAGCTTCACATTATTCCACAGGAAGGAAGTCTTGACATTCACATTTATTTGTTAAAGCTCATGCCCTTTATTCAACACACCTCATGCACGTGTGTGTATGTGTGTTTGCTTTGTTAAAGCAACATACTCCTCTATAATAACACAATCGTATCTGTCTTTTGTGTGGCTAAATCTAAAATATGAGGCATATTTGTGATTCACGGTGATCTGACTTAAGCTTCAACCTATTCATGACGCCTTCTCCCGGGGGTGATAAACTGCATGTGTTGTGTTTTGTGTTTTGTGTACATATCGTGCCGGTACATGTCTAACAGTGCAGCAGGTGAAACCAGTCTATCCTCATTTGTAACGGATCTCAGGTGTGTATTTGTGTGTGTGTATTTAGAGGAGTTGAATGAGAGGGAAATATCTCATCGATGGCCATCTGCCTGCCTCTCTCTCTCTCTCTCTCTCTCACACACACACTACAGACCTGCCTGTTGGGTGAGATTTTCTGCGTGTGTATGTATGTGTGTGTTAGAGTGTGTGTGCTGGTTTTGGAGGTTTACAAGGACACAAATTTGTATAATGATATGGGCATGACCTAGGGTTGTCAACTTATTGACTTCAGAAATCAACTTATCAAATTTGTACAATAAGTGCTGATTGGTAACGAAGCCGATACTTTTGACAACCCCTAGTATGACCTAGGAAATACAATGGTGAGGGGGTTTATGAGGACACGTCTCTGTAATTCATTCATTCATTCATTCATTCATTCATTCATTTTCCTTTGGCTTATTCCCTTTATTCATCAGGGTTGCCACAGCGGAATAAACCATCAACTTACCCAGCATATGTTTTACACAAGTATGCCCTTCCAGCTGCAACCCAGTACTGGGAAACATCCATACACACTCATTCAAAAAGCACCCTGAGGAAACATACACAAACATGGAGAGAAAATGCACACAGAAATGCCAATGGAATCAGCCGGGACTCGAACAAGTGATCTTCTTGCTGTGAGGTGACAGTGTTAACCACTGAGCCACACTTAAATATAGTACTTAACATGGTCTTTTGACATTTAAAAATTTGCCATAGGTTTCCTGGGGTGAGAGTTTAGGATTAGGGGTGAGGAAAGATGATAAAATAAGTGTGTTTTTACGGAATGATATACATTAATCCTAAGGAGAGTCCTCATAAACCCAAATACCATAGTCTGTGTGTGTTAGTACGTGAGCTGATATATGTTACTGTGGATGTCCCGTGTTGTTTTATAGCAGCTGTTTTAGTCTGGCCTCAGAGAGCAGCTGCAGTGAGCTTTCTGGCACCCTGTGTTTTTGTCTGCCATTCTGGGGTTTTCTCTCAGACTTTTGGCTTTTCTTTCTCATAGTGGTCATTCTTCCATTTTTTGTGTGTCTGTCTGTGCGCTCGAACAAGTATATACAGTTTTTTGGGGTCTTTTTTTAAACTTCTATTGTGTTTGCTATAGCGGAGCCATTATTTTAGCTCTTTCTCTGAGGGGACTTTTAGAGAGCAGGGGGGTTTTCGCATTGCTCTGATTCCAGTTTCGCACAGACACACTCAGTCGAATGGTCTTTCAGAGACGCTCAAGGGCTTCAGGTTCAGCAGAGCTGCGACATGTTGTTGTTGGGCTACGTGGACTTTTTCAGTTCTGCCTGATGGATTTGTGTCTTTTATTGATGGAACAAAAGATTGAGTGATAAAGATGAAACTGAAATGGAAAGATTAGATAACACAGATTTCTGAGAGGTCTGAGGGGCAAAAGCGCTTTTTTTGTGTGTCTTTTTTTTTTGTTGTGGAAGACAGTGATGGGGGCTGATGGGAGAGACTATAGAGATGATGGTGATAAACACAGAGGAGCTAGAGGGATAGACATGGCAAGAAGAGAAAAGAAAGGTTTATGAAATCGCATAATAGTTTTAGGTTTGAGTAAGTTTAATTGGCCATGACGTCAGAAATTCAGTTTTGAAGAGCTTAGTTATTTTAACAAGTACCCTGCAAACAATTCTGTGTTTATTAGACAACTAGACAGCTTGGCTCAAACAAGGCTAAACTTGGACTGTCAGTGAAAATCTAATAGATGTCTAAGAACAACCCAAAACTAGTCTATAGTCATCGAAAAGACAGACTTTATATGTAGTCATTGATTTCTGTTTATTTGAGGACTAGTCTAGTTTTGGACTATTCTTTGGCACCTATTAGACATATTTTAAAAACAAAAAATGCTTGCTAGGTAAGTAATTTTGAGGGCGGGGCATTCATGATTTAGAGAGCACCTGATTGGACAGAAATCAGTGCAGTGCAGGGTGAGTCATTAAGATTTATAGCAGTTTTTGGAAAGTGAAAAACAACATATTTGGCAAGTGCTTTTTTTGAGGTAAATTTGAAACATAGTCTCAAAGCTTACAAACAGATTACTAACTGGTGAGCTGCATACAGATATAGTCTGGAAGGAGTGATAAAGAGAAAGATAACAAATGAATGAAAAGAGAGAGAGGAAGAGAAGGAGACAGCAAGCAAAAGAAAAGCAAGAGGGACGGCCCACTCAGAGTGACAGAGAGCTGGAGTTCAGAGTTTGTCAGGAGATGACAGAGTGTAGAGAGAGGGAGAGAGAAAGAAAGAGGAGCTAAATGGTTTAGAATGTATAAGGAATTGAAGGAAAAAAGACTGAAAGAGAGGAAGAGGGAAATACTGATGCGAAAAAACTTGGATTTAGTTTTTTTTTTCCATTCAGCAGCAGCCGGCTTCCCTGGATCTACTTCTTTGCCAGCACTGCCACGTGCTCCCCACACACACATACACACACACACACACATTTCAGGGTCTGGCAGACGGGGGTATGTGGCTCTATCCTGGATTGCTCTCATCTCTGGATATGCCTCTGTAGTCGTAGCACTCGTCTGTGTACTTGTGTGTGAGCATGGGAGGTGCAGAGCTTGCCGATGTGATATGGATCTAGCAATTTGACTCCGGGAATCCTTTAAGAAAATTTGCCAGCATGGAAATATGACGAGATTTGGGCATGTTCAAGGAAAGCCACATCTGGACTTTCTCCTCTCTTTGGGAGAGAACGGACACCTCTTTAACCTGACTTCTAGCCTTTAATTATTTTTTTTTTTCACATTGAAAGGTCGTAATGGTTCGCTTGTGAATGCGACGTGTGCTTTTGTGAGCCCTTGCACACTCCCAAGTGCGTTTATGTGTGATGTGGTCAGCGGGTCAAGTGCCACTGGCGATGCCCGTTGTGTGCCCGCATGTAGGGGGTAAGGAGTGGTGCTTTCAGGATGCAGTCGGGGTGGATTGCAGCTCTCCAGAGCCTCGCTGTATCTGGGTGGCGGTTTTACACGGGGATACACAGCAAATTAACATTTCCAACCTCCAAAATGACTCTTCTCCAAACATAAATGGCATCAGTGCTGGGAAAGCACTGTCAAGACCCGCACAGACCTCCAGGGTAAGCTGATTTAAACATGACATATCATCTTCTGTAGTTAAACATATTGACGCAATAAATACCTTCATGGGGAATAAATTTAACCTGGCTTTAAGAAGAGTAATTCACTAATATATATTGCTAACATAATATTTTGCTTGATTGTTTTGATATCTGATCATGATAATGTTGGTAGATTTTATTATATTCCATTCTGTGCTCATCAGATTTAACCATTTATATTGGTTTTAGTGTGTTTAAAAAGGTTTGGACAAAAGTCCTCATAAGATTACAGATATTGGCCTTTAAAATGTTATTTCTGACTGTGTCTTTCATCCTTAACATCTTTTCTGAGACTTTAAACCGCAGAGATTGGGAGGTCGGATACACTAATTAGAAAGTAAAGGCACCTGATAAGGGGTTATAAAGACCCTCTGGGTGACTGTATATGCTTGTGTGTGTGTGTGTGTGTGTGTGTGTGTGTGTGTGTGTGTGTGTGTGTGTGTGTGTGTGTGTGTGTGGTTGGTTTGGTTTTGCTTCTAGCACAAAGATTATAGGATATAGAGAGGGAATGCCTTGGTATAGTGTGTATAGGAGACTTGTTTGTGTGTAGTGATGACACATTTTATTAGAAAATTTCATATTTGTTAGAGATATTCCTAAATAGAGTAGTGTGGAGTGATGGGACCTGATATTCTTCAGAATTTTAGAAACTGTACAGACAGCTGCCGGACAGACATGCTCTAACCCAAACCAAAGTCAACCGCTTTCAAATATGTGTGGCAGGACGGCTCCTACAGTCGGATTAACCGCTCCATGTCCTCCTAAAAAAGCAAACTGTGCATCACCATATTTGAGCAAGACTCATAATTTCTGACAGAGGTGAACTCTTCCGTTCATTTGCGTCACATAAAGGAAAACACAGGATTTCGAAACTGGCAAATCTGCTGATGCCATCTAGGAGTCATGTTGTTTCAGTTAGACCTATCTGTGTATAAATGAAGGTAATGAGTTGATTGAGATTTGCTTAAATTTTCAGTGTACTTGTTCAGTATTGTTCAGCTGTGTGTTTCTTTAGGGTTATTAGGCTGAAACAGAAGGTAGCCAGGTGGTGTGCTTTTGCAGGACTGTGTTAAAATACACAAGCAATGGAGGAGCAGGGTTGCTGAATGTTTGTCAGGGTAGACTCTAAAGGATACACATTACTTTGTATGAGTCACACCAGTAACCCAGGGCAAACAAAAAAGTGGCAGAAACTAAAGTTTATAGATGGACTTTTACTTCCTAAATATTCCTGTGTTATAATTGGTGTGTAAACGTACAGCACTTGCTGTAGTGCTACATTGTGTCAATCATGTATACAGCATTTTTTTTGATTACCTATATCTGACTAAAGTCGTAATGTAAAACAGAAATCGAATTAAGACGTGGAGTATTCCTATTTAGTGGCATTATTGAAGTGCAGTACAGACCAGTAAACACCTTAATCAAATTATTATGATTTTGTAGTACTTTTTACTACATTTTGCGACAGAATGCACACATGGCAGTTGTCAGACATTTAAAGACAAACAAATAATAATGGCATAGAGAACCACTAAGTTACATTCACAGTAATCCTTCGCACACACAATGTAAGAAATCAACTGCAGTTGAACTTGTCGCAAAAATTAACAATGAAATGCCCAAAATCACAAATAGTGCCATGATGAACATGGACTGTTGTTGCTTACAACCCTGAAGGACATTAGCATTGAATAGCGATGTAATGACATTAATCGAACTATGTACTATATCATGTAAAATGAGAACATGAAAAGAACATTTAAAAAGCAACTCATGTAAACACCATAATCTTATTATTGTCTTATTCCTATTAAGGCAAATGATTTGATTCCGGGTATTTATGTAAACGTAGTTACTGTCTTCAAATTTAGTCCATTGGCATGATTTCAGTCAGATATCATAATGTTTAGATATTTGCCATTGAAATAATTGACTGCTGAGTTTTGATTGGTCATTATTTTATTGATTCATCTTGAAAATAATGACATTTCATAGTCTGCGCATGGCAGGCTTGGGGTTGGTTTTGGGGGTGAGCGACGTATCTGAGTAGGGGTATGTGTGCGCGATGCATACCTGAAGAGCGGTAGGAGTGAGTTGTGCGTGACATACGTGAAGAGCAGTGGGGGTGAGTTGCGTGTGACGTACCTGAAGAGCTGGAAGGAATGCGGTGGAGAGGGCTGTGAGACGTATTTAAGGACCAGGCGGGAGACGCGCGATTTCCATGAGATTTTCATTTATTTGCGGCCATCCGGGAGTCTCTATGCATTTGCGGGATACTTCCGGAACTTCCAGGAGACGGATTGATGGATTTGCTCTTCTGTGTTTGGCTTTTCAGCAGTGAAAATTAAACTACACTGAACTGAACTAAACTAAAACTGAATTCTGAAAACTGGACTGGCTCAGTTTCAATTTACTAGAACTTCTATGTTAAGCTGCTTTGAGACAATCTACATTGTAAAATCACTATAGAAGTAAAGATGAATTGAATTGACTTTAATTACTTCTCACCACAGAGGAGTTGAACATGATAATTTGACAATCAATTTAATTAGCAAATATGTGAGAACTGTGACATAATTGCTACTTTGTGTTCCTTCTTGACTTGTGTTGTTTGCTTGGTTTTGTCACTTCGTGTTTTGTTCTCGTGCTCTCATTGGCAGTTCTCGCGCTCTGATTGTCTGCTATATTTCACGAACGGTGGATGCTTGGTTTGTGGTGTGTCCTGGCATTTGACAGTATGCTTAGACATACCTTGTTTCTGTTGTCATTTGAGCTACGTCAATGCAGTTTAGCTTATTATCTTTATGTTGGTTGTGTGTGAACAGTGTAAATGCTATACCAATCAGCACTACATAATACTTTCAATAGAGCATTCGAATTTATAGAAGAAACACCATATAATTTCAAACAGTTCTTTATGCTGTAGAGCTCTCTAAGGATTGAATGTGACTTAAGCAAACTTAAATCTTTAAATAACAATTGTTAAAATGTCTTTGATAAATGTTTTTGATAATTGTTAAAATGGCCACTGATAAGTAAGTTGTCAGTCTACACATAAAGTCCAAAGTGACTTGCCATTCGCGCTAGGAATATCCAGCTGGATCATCATGGGTTTAGATGACTAGCACAGAGGCACAAAAGGTGAAAGCATGTGTGTTTAACCATTAACAGTTCACCAAATCTTAAACCACTTATTATACCCCTTAAATAAATACATAAATATATAAACTGGCTGATTCTAATAAATTTATTGTGAAATGTAAAAAGAAAATTAATTTAGAGGTTTTATTTTAAGTTATTCAAAACTTTTTTAAAAAGTATTTAAAAAGTTGCATTGGGACTAGTTGCATGGGACGATAACCGTTTTTAGGGTATACCGCGATTTTAAAAAATGTCAGGCTTTTAAAACTGCAAAAAAAATTCTGTTATACCGTTACTCCGGTATATGTAAGATTCCTTTATTACGTTTTTTTTTTTTTTTTAGGAGAACAGTATTTCCAGCAGAAAAAAAATATCCAAAGACGCCGTTTTAAATGTTAAGAAAACTGTATTTTTATAGCGAATGAAGACAGCAGAAGACTATGATTCATTTAAATTATTCAGCCTGTTTACTGTTCCAATATATTGTAAATGTTTCTCAAAATAAAATATATTGTGTTCAAAAGGGGAAAGTTTTAGTTTTTTACCCAGAAATTAAAAAGAATATGTCATCACAATACCGTGATATTTTTATCCAAGGTTATTATACCGTCAGAATCACATAGAAGCCCATGCCTAATTGGGAACTAAATGTTTAGGTTTAGGTTGAATGGCTAAAAAAATGTTTACATTAAACTTTTTCTGCTAAATAGGGGAAAACTTTATCTATTTTGGCAGTTGGGATCCTAAAAACACTAACTTTTGATCATAGTGCAACTCAGAGTTATCTGATACTGTTATCAACAAAATGTGATGATGTGCATACATATTACATGATTAGTTTATTTATTTCCACATATACTAGACAACTGGAATAACAAAAGCAGACTACGGGAACACATTTTTGCAGGCATAGTTTTACTTTGCTTTTCGAGGTGAAATGCTAAATACTGGCTTTTATTTTGTCATTGTATCTGTGGATCTATGTGATTGTTTTCACAATATTGTCGTCAGTTCACAGAACCTTTCAAAACCATAAAACAGATTATTTTCCATTTTTTAAAACACATCTTTGTTCTGTATAACAAAACTGAATTATAAAGCCATGTAAAACTATTTTATAAATGTTTTTTTTTAAATACAACATAAAGGACAAAAACAACATTATTACTATAATGTAATAAAATACAAGAAAATGAGGGTTTATTTAAAATAATAGTGCATCACAGTAATTCAAGATGTACACTGAGTACACAAGAATATACTGTTTGGTGATCATATGGATACTAACAGTGTTGGGGTAACGCATTACAAGTAACGCGAGTTACATAATAATAATAATACTTTTTTTATGTAACGAGTAAAGTAATGCATTAATTACAAAATTTAAGTAATAATATTTTCACATGAAGTGCCGCTGACAACAAGGGTGCAGATCCAAACGCAGGTTTATCTAGCAGAATGGTCAGGCAAGCAACGGTCAACAGGGGCAAACAGATGCATACAGGCAAATCCAGATTCATAGTCAAAATACAGTACCAGGCGAGTGGTCAAAGGGAGCCAGCAGACAGGAATGAACAATAAAACAAACAAATTGAGGGTCAAACCCGGTAAGGAAAACACAGTGTAATGTCACAGAAACAGATAACAAGAGTCAGCAACTAGTGTGTGTGTCTGTGCTGCTGAAATAGTCCATGTAATCAGTTTTTGACAATCCTCCAGCTGCTTGTATGCTATCTGTCAGGATTAGGAACCGGTGTGAGTGTGTGTGGTGCTTGACTGGATCTTTTAGTTACTGAAATGGCGGAGTTGTTGTCCGTTAGCGATCCGTGTGTATATCAGCGATCTGCACAGGCTGGATTGCTGGACACTGTGACAAATATTTGAGTTACTTTTTAAAAAATGTAACTCGAGTTACCTTTTAGATGAAATAATTTGTTTTAAAGTTAGAATTTGCTGAATTAATATCAGGCTGCACAGTGTCACCTTGGGTAGCACGTTCGCCTCACAGCAAGAAGGTCGCTGGTTCAAGCCTTGGCTGGGTCAGTTGGCGTTTCTGTGTTGATGTTTTTCCCGTGTTCGTGTGGGTTTCCTCCAGGTACTCCGGTTCCCCCCACAAGTCCAAAAACATGTGGTATAGGTGAATTGAGTAAGCTAAATTGTCCTTTGTATATGTGTGTGTATAAGTGTGTCTGGATGTTTTCCAGTGAAGGGTTGCAGTTGGAAGAACATCTGCAGTGTAAAACATATGCTGTATAAGTTGGCGGTTCATTCTCCTGTGGCGACCCCAGATTAATAAAGTTTTATTAATTAATTAATAAAGTGAATGAATGAATTAAAAGTAGTGCAATAACGCTGAATCACACACTCAATAAGAGAATGTGTTCGCCGCGGAAACAGACAAAAACCAAGATGGCAGAGCCTTAAATTTCTGTGATGGGATTATTCTCATTTTTCTGAATGCATTGAAGAAAAGGGTATTGTCTCAATGCACATTGATTTTACTGAACTAAAAAGACAAAAATACAAAAGAAACACATTGCTTTCAACTTTCATTAATCTGTATGGCATGGATAGCCTGTTCTCAAAGGTAACATTAGTCTGATTGTTTTAAGTAAAATGAAGGTTATACGGTGTGCCGTTAAATGCAGAGCTTCTCTATTAAAAAAAAAAAAAGAAAAGAAAAGAAAAATACCCTGCAAGTTCTGAAAGAGATTAAGCCTCAGGCAGGTACACTGTAAACCCCAAAAAGTTAAGGTAACTCAAACCATTTAAGGAAACCGATAGCAACAAACCATTTAAGTTCAAAAACTAATCCTAATGAGTACTGTAAACTTAATCTATTTTAGGTAAATCATCAATTTGACAACAGTAAAACCCAATAAATGAAGAGAACTCAAACCAACTGAGTACTGTAAAACCCAATAAGTTAAGGCAACTCAAACCATTTGAGTTAAAAAAAAAAAATTCTATATGAGTACTGTGTATTCCATTTAAGCTGAAATAATGAGGTATTTAATTAACTCATTACCTTCAACACTGAGTTCAAAACTCTTTTCAAATGAGTAGAATTAACTTTCAGTCAATTTTGAGTTAACTACACTTATTTCATTTGATAAAGTTGACTCTTGGGTTTTACAGTGTATGAAAAAGTATCTCAAAAGTTACTCAACAGTAAAGTCTAATGCATTACTTTCCATAAAAAGTAACAAAGTATTTCAACTAGTTACTTTTTTAGGGAGTAACTCAATATTGTAATGCATTACTTTCAAAAGTAACTTTACCCTGTACTGGTTCCTAATATGCGTAAATGCCATAACATTGTCTGTTTGATATTAGAATCATGTCGAGATTAAAGTCATCCTGCTGGATACAAGTGCGTTCATTCATATTCCCCCTGCAGTTCTATTTATTTTTTATTCCTGAATTCAAACATTTCTGTACAAGTGGAAAATCCAGTTTAACGGAGCTCCAGCGGAACTAAAAGAGCTGACAGACAGGTTTATATACACACACACACATGCACAAACAAACACACACACACTGCTCTTCTCAGTCGTGTGTGTGTTGCAGTCATAGGGCAGGGTGTCAGGGATTAAACACTCAACATTAATTACGCTCAACTTTTCAGCAGGATCACCCACTCAGCTGTTTGGAGCGTATTGTTTCTGGCGACTGTCTGTGAGCATGTGTGTGTGTGTAAGCAAAGCCTGCCAAATGAGAGGACTGGAGACATTATAAAACACTCATCAATTGAGGTATATTGAGGACGTTTAGCTGTATAGATTCATAGGTCATTGTCTACATTAGGTTTTTAATGTTTTCCCCGATTTATGACCAAATTGCCCTGAATCAACACTTGCAACGCGTCACCCCCAGAGAAAAATGTGTCGGGTGTGTGTTAACCCATCATCAGCTGGTCATAAAGTATGACCTCAACCCAACTGTTGAACTGAACGAGGGTTGGATGTTGAGTAGAAGTCAGCAGGGTGTATTTCTAGTCACGGCACTATGTGTATGTATGATTCTCATTTTAGGACAACTGGTTTGATAAAAAGGAAAAAGTTTGTCTTCTCCAGAAATGTTTCAACCTTAAAACATTTACCTTTTGATCTTAAGCAAAATAGAAATAAGTTATAAGGTTTGTTTTTGCAGAAACTACCTTGAATTTCATTAAGAAACAAATCTACTTTTTAATTATGTTGAGCTCTATAATTTTTATTTTTTAATAAACTAAATTTTTTAGAGCACAAGTGAATAGTATTCGTTATACAAATGTCAAATTTTTGCTTTTTTCTTTTAAACACTTTAATGAACATTTAGAAATATATTTGATCATAGGTAATGCAAGAAAAATTCCCAATGGTGCATTCAAAAGGAAAACACACTTCAACCAGGAAATGACATCCTGTGAAAACAAATGTCTTGTGGGCTGATTACACAACCACATTTTCAACTGAAATTAAAAGGAAACTCACAACATTTGTAAAGTAAAACATATGACAACACTTGAAAACGCAAACCTTTGGGAACAAATTATAATGTGGATTTTTTTAATACAATAGACTGATTTCACGCAGCTGCCATTTTAAAAGTGAAATCCAGGCTGCACATTTTAGACGCCATTTATCAAACTCAAGTTAATGAACTGATTCTTTCACTAAATGAGACTTGTAACGATACTGAATTTCAGTACTGAAAAAAAAGTACATTTCCCGTTAACCTTTAACCGCTGTTGAGCGCGTTCATCAACACCTAATTTATCATAGTATTCACCAGTGCTCAACAGAAATGACTGTAATTGGTCATTGGTCACTTAATTGGCCGTGCAATTCATTGACAATTACCGAGTGCAAAGAGGGTTAGCAATCGACTGAGCTTTGCGGCTTTAAAACGCTCCAGTGTCCTTGTATTTGTGTTTGCACTCATTGAAGAGCAGTGAACTGATGACCTTCATGGCCAATCACAGCCAGTTCTGTTGAGCATTGGTGAATACTATGGCAAATCAGCGATGTTTAAGAAAGCACTTAACAGTGCTTAAATGCTAACAGGAAATTGATGTTTTTAAAACTTCAGAAAACTTGAGGGTTTGCATCGTTTTATCTCTCATTGGGTTACATAGGCTGAAGCAGGGAAGCTCCCCCACGGAGTTTACCTAGTGCCTTGAACTGAAGACAATCTTATTACTCTCAAAGAGATTGTGATTTAGTTTGGTGCCCAATATGCTTTTAGTTGTTTAAAAAGAAACTTAACTGAATTATATTAAAGTGATGTTTACAAAAGTGAAATCACGGCAACAGCTGGAGGTTTGTAGTCCATCGTAGGGCTGGGTGATTAATCGAAATGTAATTGAAATAGACATTCAGAATCTATAATCGATCAAATTTTTACAGGTCAATTTTTTCAATTGCTTTCCCTACTGCGTGTGGAGTCATGTGACCCCACTCTGGACAGCTTGGTAGCGTTGATGAGTGTAGGCGGCACATAGAGGGCTAAAATATATATAAATAAATAAATAAAACAATTGATCATTAATTGTAATCAAGCTAAAATGTTAAATTAATCAAGATTTTGAGTTTCTTCCCTCTGCTGCCTAGCTTTCGTGTTTTAAAATGGCGGATAGCTAAAAGCTAAAAGGATCCGTTGGATTTACTACATCTTTTAAGTTAATAGGGTGTAAACAATTCATATGGACTGAATTAAAACATACAAATTAAGTTGAAAATTAATTTAATTTGTTTGTTTAAATTCAACACATTTTTTTTCAGTGAAGGATCGTTTTATCAACACTATTGCTAGTTCGCAAAAGTTTTCGAACAGCCGAGTGGCAACATTTTCTGATAGTAGTACTCTGTTGTCATGTAAATTGCTTACATTTTTAATTTTGCAAGTATATTTCTGCCGTTTGTTCATTAGTTTATGTGTATTTTGATGTCTAGTTTTGCAGCTATATTTTGGATCCTTGGTCATCTTACAGTTTTCGTCTTTTCGACATGCCAATGTCACTTTTCAAAAGTTTAGTGATTTAATTGTACTACTTGTTCTTGGAGATCATGACGTCAAGTAGATGGCTTGTTTAGTGCTTGGTTTCCTTGGAGAGTCGTATTTCCAATCCATTATAAAGTTAGCGATGAAGAAACATGCATGAGAAGACCAGAATGTGGAGGAAAAGTTGAATGGTAAATAAATGGACATTACTGGACCATAAGGAGACCAACATGTGTTTGTGTGTACCCTTGTGTGTGTTTGTTTTTTTTTTGGGGGGGGGGGGGGGATGTAATAACAGGTTTTGGTATTCTCAGTGCCGGGAGGAACCTTGTGGTCGAAACCTGCGTGTCGGAGCCTGTTGGAGACCGAGTTCTCCTTCTCCTTCTCTTGCTAAAGCTAGCCTCTGCGTCTCTGTCTGAACACGTCAGGGCTTAACAGTAAATGTTATGGAATTCACACAAGCCCCTGTACATTCATCCTGTCACTTACACAGCTTTATTGTGTCTTTCACTTTTATTTGTCTGACTAATCCAATGAGCAGGCTCACGCGCGCATGAACTCACAAGAATTTGACTGCAGAACGATAGGTCATTGAATTCTAGATAAATTCTTGAGATATTTTTAGAATTAATTTGTTCAAATGAGCTTTTAAGTGAATGAATATTATTTTTTATTTATTTGTAAGAAAAAAATATCAGTCAAATATTAAAATTAGCAATGTTTAATGTGGGATTTATATTTTTTGTTCACACTTTTTCACTCTTTGTCTTTAAATCACTCAATATACATTTTATTTCTATTAAAATGTATTGACTTATTTAATGTTACATACTGGTATATGTGAATTTCTTCCATAAAATTACAAATTAAACATTTAGCAGATTGTTCTTCTGCTCTTCTCTATGTAATAAAAATTCTGAACTGAAGGCTGTCAAGGCACCAAAAATATTATGATGCATTTTTGTCAATCCATTCATCCCATTTCAAGCACACAACAGGAGTAAACGGGGTCTAAATGGTGTGCCATTCATCCATTATCCATTATTTATTGTCGATAACTTGATCATGTTCACATTTAATATTACAACTTCTTTCATCTTACCAGAGGTGTAGATGAATCTGCATTGAATTAGATTGCATTAAAATAGTCACAATATGCTACACTGTAAAAAAATGCTGTCACACATCACCCAACACAAAATGATTTAATTAATTACATTTTTTTCACTAATTTAAGTGGATTAAACATAAAACACTTGTTGTTTCTCAAACTCATTTTAAAAGTACATTTTAAATAAGTAGTTGAGCTGGCCTAGGGTGCATTTCCAAAAAACATGGTTAGCCAACTAGGTCGCAAGTTGTGTCATTACAAACATAGTTTGTTGATTTGTCATTTCCCAAGTCCATCATTCCAACGAACATTCGCAATTGCATAGCAAACCTGTACTCTTGCAACTAAACCTCTGGAGCTGTACTTAGAAGCATAGTTCCTGACTCTGTTCTATTTCCAGTTATCCCCCCTATGCCCTATTCATTAAGAACATTCTAACATTTAAACTTGATTGAATGGTTTTAAAAAAGCATTAACGTCATCTCTCTTAGGTGTGATTTGCTTCAAAGCATTTTTACAGTTCAGTTTGAGCGATCTTCATGTTTACAATTGCGCTCCCTTCACAGTTCACTTTGAAAAGATTGATGCCATTTTGAACACAGCCGTGGCTCATGACGAAAGCTATAGGTGACCTATTATTTAAAAGTGGAATTTGTTATGTCTCCAAAGCTTGTGAAAACAAAACATTTAGCATATGTTAATGATTTTAATTTATAATAGGTTATTTATTAAGTATCTGTACTGTATATGACATGGGCCTGCTGGTTAGAACATTCCTGCAGAGGTTTGCATGTGTCAAATTGTAAAAGTAGACTTTTCAAAAAATAAATAAATAAACAATCTCCTACTTAATAATAATAATAATTATTATTAAGTAGGATTTTTTAAAATTTCTTAATGAATATCCTGCTATGAATTAGGCCTGCAACTATAAACGATTTCTATGATTTATATATGTGATTTGAATAAGTGTTAGCTAAGTGATTTGTTATGGAATATTCTCAATTTGTAAAGGAAACATATATAGGTCCCTCATGTTGTTTACATATATTTCAATTAATATGGAAAATTTTTTACGCGTGTGCGTGTAAAACAATATAATTTGCACAAAGAAATTATGGACTTCTTCTCTAAAGAAGTTGTAAATCCACCCGCATTATTATAGACGTTTTACATTATAACTAACGTGGTTTAAACGACGGATCTGCAACACAGAAAATACGGTTTTAGAACTCATCACTACATTGTTCTTTTCCCAAATGATGCATGGTACTATGATAGTTCAATCCGCGAGTTATGTTATCTTTTAGGAGACGCACCCCATTTTGTTACTTGCCCATAGGTTACAGCTTTTAATTTAGAACAAGTTTTAACAGATTCCCAATTTTTTGGTTGTTGTTTTGAAACCATTATTCATGCGTTTATTTCCACACGATTAGATTATTGTAATTCTATATACTTTGGTCTACCTTCATTTTCTATTTCTAGACTTCAGATGGTGAAAAATGCGGCCAACCGTTTGCTCTTGAGTAGCCACAAATATGACCATCACACATTCACACATTCATTTCTGAATAAACTATGTATAAAATTTCACTCTTTGATTATAAAACTTTGTATAACCTAATGCCACCGTATCTTTCTGATCACTACTAAGGCCCAACCCCGATCGCTTAGATCAAATTCCAACTGCCATCTATTGCAAATACCCCGATCTCAACTCAAATGCAGAAGCGATAGTCTGAAACTATGGAACAAGTTACCATTAAAAATCAGAATAGCACCCACTCTATCTGTTTTTGAATCGATCCTAAAATCTTTTTTTGAGTGCATTTAACATTCCCCAATGGCGGTTTCAGGCTATACTAAATTGCTTCTTTCTTGGAAACTTTTACTGTTGCTATTATTGTTTTATATTGTTGTTTCTATTGTAGTGTATTGCTGTTTTTACCTGCTACTGCCATTCTACAGCTCCTTGGTCGACTTAAGGTTGTAATTTAGTGTGCTCTAGAAATAAACTTTGATTTGATTTGTTTGTTTGTTTTTTATGATAAATGATAATAAATTAGCATTTAAAAATTAGCACTTTTCTAAAATTCGAATCTCATTACATTATATATAATACTGTAATAACTTAGTGTAAATGCACATTTGTAGACAAAAAATAGTATGATTAACACTTTGACAAAAAATGTAGTATTTTGTTGCATCAAAAAGTGTGGTAATGATAACCATCCAAACAAGCTAATTCAGCACAAATTAGTGCTTAAAATGTCACTAAAAGCAGTTTTTAAACCTCGAATAACTGCAAATAGATCCGCTTTTTGAGAAAAAGAGCCACCCCTTTTAATAGGCTGGCCACAGGCCTGTAGTAGAATTCATTTTTTAACTGTGAACTAATGAGGTAAAGAAACTTTCATTACATCATTGATTCCACACAATATCCAGGACTTTTGAAAAAGTCGGTGTTAACACTTGTCTATATATGTGTGCTCATGCGTGCAAAATGGTAAGAATGCAAGTGAAAGAGAGAAGGCTCAGACATAAGCAGAGCCAAATGAAAACAGTGTGTGAGACAGAAATAGAGTGAGAAGCTGAGCGGGGGTGAGGCTGCGGTCGGCTTCAGGACCGCTCGATTATAGAGGAGGACTTCTGCTGAGTGCAATGAGATGTGAGGAATAACTGGAGGTGAACTGTGTGTCTGCTTTGTATGAAATGAACTGGCAACAACAACAAAAATCCCCTTCGGTTTATATACAGTGTATGGCGACTGGCACCATGCTTGGGGAACTTCCTGGCCTAACCAGATACTTCCTGTTTTAGTGAAACCGCAGGGGATGGTGAGGTTGTTGATTTTAGGTTGAAAAGGAAAGAGGAAATTTTTTGCTGCAAAAAATAGGGAGATGATGATGTCACCTTTCTAATAAAAGTTCTCTAAACAGATGTTTTATTCAAGTACTCAGGGGACTCTTTAGTGATTTGAAGTGGTCAATATTTACTATATGCTTAACCAAATTAATTTAAATTTTTTATTTTATTTTATTTATTTATAATTTTATTTCTTAAATGCCTTTAAGAATGTTGGCATAAACTGAAATAACATCATAGTCCCCGAATTTTATAAATTTTTAAATTATTTTATTTTGTTAATTTTTTAATTTTTATTTATTTATTTTTTTTATATATAAATTTTATTAAAAAAAAATATTTTTTATTGTTTTATTTCTACATTGCCTTTAAGAATCTTGGCATAACCAAAATAACATGATAGTTCCCGAATTTAATTAACTGTATTTCATTTTTTGGATTTTCATTTTATTTTATTTTATTTGTATTATTTTATTTTAATTTTTATTATTTTATTTTGTTGATTTTTTTTTTCATTTTTTATTAAATTTAATGTATTTGTTTGTTTTATTTTATTATTTAATTAATTAATTACCTTTAAGAATGTTGACAAAACCACAATGACATCATGGTTCTCGAATGCAGAGAGATTTGTCCTGCACCCTCCCCATCAGCTTCTTCTCCTCATGTACACAAGTTTTGTTTGCACAGGTGGCGTAAGTAGACTGACAGCTACAAAACAGTTGGGACGGCCATTTAGAACAACAGGGTGTTATTTCTTGCAATTATCTACCAAAATAATCTCCAATTATCACATTAAACGTGACATGTTCATTAACTGTTGCTTTATATTTGCATTAGCTGTTTTCACTTTGTAGTTGTTTTGGACTGAATGAATCAGGGGTGAATGTCTAATTCAAGGTGTCTCTGTGTATCTTCCAGGCAAAAGGGCGGAGAGATGGGCTCTCTTCATCCAGTGAGAACCCTCGGCCGGTGGTCCGGAGCGGGACAGATGGGCTGGGCGTGTCCTGGCAGGGTCCACGCACGCTGGTGCTCCAAAAGAACTCTCAGGGCTTCGGCTTTACTCTGCGTCACTTCATCGTTTACCCGCCAGAGTCCGCTCTGCACACCACTCTCAAGGTGAGGAGAATAAAAGCTGTCACAAAATTCAAATATAAGAACACAGGACAGAAAAACATTCAGTAAGATGCAAGCTAAACAAACTATCCCTGTCACAAGGAGTGAAGTATAGTATAATAATGTCGTTCCCGTTGTATGTCCTTGTTTTTATTTTGGACTATTTAATTCAATTCATCTTATTTTTTATAGTGCTTTTACAATGTAGATAGTGTCGAAGCAGCTTAACAAGTTCTAGTAAATGGATTGTTAGTCTGGATTTCAGAGTTGAAGTTCAATTTAGTTCAGTTTAGTGTGGTTTAATTTTCATTGCTGGAAGTCCAAACACTAAAGAGCAAATTCATCATTGCGCAACTCCACAAATCCAAACCCAGCAAGCCAGTGGCAACAGTAGCGAGGAACAAACTTCACCAATTGATAAAAGTGATGGCAAAAAAAAAATAAAAAATTCAAGAGAATTTGGAGATTTACAACTACCTAACCTTTCTTAACCCCAGTGAGCTACAAATAAAAATTAGGCATCATTTGAAAGAAGACACTTTGATGTTTTACTTTGACACTTTGACACTTCAAGTTGCTTTATTATGGTCCAAAATAAGCTCAAAAATATTAGAAGTAATACATTTGATTATATATTTTACATAAGTTATACAAAAAGTGTATTGCGTTCAATATTTGCTTTTCCAAATACAAACACAGGAAAACTTTAATGTAAAAACCTTGAAAACCTACAAACATGAAATTGAGATCAATTCTCGAAAATGATCTTCCCAAACTAAAACAGTAACAGTTGCTGAATAATTTGGTGTAAATTCACAGTTTATGTATCTTTGGAAAGAAGACATTTTAGGTTTTACTATTCATCATCTAGAGTTTATAATGCTCAAAATGAAAAAAGTTATCAACGTTTAAGTAATGTAAAAAAAAAATGCACCGCACTAATATACTGTATATGAAATTAGTCCTGGAGCAATACAGAAAAGTAATAGGTTAAAAGCCACACATCTCCCGAGTATATGTATTGAATTTGATGGTGATATCATGCAAAACGATAATTCATTTGAGACAGTAACTATGTTCCATCCACCTATTTTTATGCACATTTTGCATATTGGCATAAAAAAACGGTTGATGGAAACGTCATGATGAGCATACATTTTGAAAATGTGCATAAAAAACATGCGCATAACTGCATGGGATAAACTTTTTATCTGATTAGAAAAGATGCCTATAAACTTTGATGGAAACACTTTTACCGCACAAATTCCAGTATGCGCATTAAAAAAACGTAATGTGATTCTGTTATAAGAGATCATGTGATGATGAAAATGTGTGCGAATGAATAAACCAGCAGGCTGAGCACACTGTAAAACATCTGAAATGTTGTTTTGGTCATTCTAAAACGCCTGAACCATTTCAGTATTAGTGTCATTATATTATTAATTACCTCCAGAATCAAAAGTGTCTGTGCTCTCACACCTTCAAACTGCACCGCGTGTTCACTGCGTGTCAGGAGGATTGCCTTCTGAGGTGCAAGTCATTTATCCAAGTAAGAAAAGATTAACGCAGCTTCTCCTACTGCAGCACATTCAGTTTTTACTGTTGATATTTGGCACCAGTTAATCAGGAAGTGGGATGGAAACTCTGCTTTATTTGCACGTCTTTCATGCAATGATCCAGTTTTGAGCATAAAGTTCATCCGCATTTTTAAATGGAAACATAGCTAGTGTCTTGTGATTTTCTCTTTCTCCTTGGACAAAAAAAAGTCCTGCTGCTCATCCATGTGATGGCGGTGACTGTGGATTCACACAGTACATGTTTTTTCATTCCAATGTATTCCATTGGTTTTATAAGTAAACATGCTCTTGACAGATGTATGTTTGACTGTTAGACTTGCACCACTTAAGATGTGGTGTCAAGCTAAAAGAATTTGAACTTTCACACACTGTAACTTTTACATCAAAGTCCTGGGGGAATGTTTATTTTAGCTCACATTATTCTTAAGGTGGAAAATTAATCCATGCAAGTAATCTTTGCTCAAAGTCTGACCATTTGCTTCTGGATTTGGTGTGCTGGTCAGTCTGTTGATGTCATCTTGAGGGCTTCTATTGCAACTGCATAGCAATATTTGTAGCCACGCCTCTCTCACCGTTAGTTTGCTGTGAGGGAATGATGCACAAAAGAAAGCTCCACCCCTACACAATATTCCATTTCAGTTGAAAGTACATCAACAAACTGAAAAAAAAGTCTTAGAATCTTCTGGTTCATGATGACTGTAATGGCAGTTTCAAAGTAGTGGATAATCAGAAGAACTCTGAGGCGGAGTAGGCATTGTGAGCCTCTGCAAGTTGACATGACAACAATTTCATTCAGTGGCAACATGGTGGAGGAGGCAGCCATAGCTTCTTTCAAAAGTTTTGAAAGGCAAACCAAAATTTAAATGTATTATTTAATATATTCTTTACATCGGCGAGGCAGTGGCGCAGTAGGTAGTGCTGTCGCCTCACAGCAAGAAGGTCGCTGGTTCAAACGCTGGTTAAATTGTCCGTAGTGTATGAGTGTGTGTGTGTGTGAATGTTTCCCAGAGATGGGTTGTGTCTGGAAGGGCATCCGCTGCGTAAAAACTTGCTGGATAAGTTGGCAATTCATTCCGCTGTGGCGACCCCGGATTAATAAAGCGACTAAGCCGACAAGAAAATGAATGAATGAATGAATGAATGAATTCTTTAAGAGGTTAGTTTACCCAAAAATGAAAATGCTTCTAATAATTACTCACCCTTATGTCGCTCCAATCCACTGAGGCCTTTATCTTGGGAACACAAATGAAGATATTTTAGATGAAATCTGAGAGTTCTTTGACCCTCCATAGACAACAATGGCCCCAAGATGTTTAAATTCCAGAAAAGGAACCAAAGGAACCAGTTTACAGTATACAACACACTTTGTAGAAATTCTGTGAATGAAACTGCACAACCTAAAAGAAATAATACTCATCAAAAGGATAAGAGTTGTCTCTCTGTAGAACAGATATTATGTATTTTGTTTTATTTGGCATTTTTGCACTTACGAAGATAAAATCTTCATTATGGATGTGACACATCTCCGTTACAGATGTGACAGATGTGAAAATGCCACTTGGTGATTTTGGAAATTCATATTAAATTGTTTGAAAGTCTTGACAGGGACATTTTGAGTAAATTTATAATACTGTAAAAAACAAGCCTAAGCAAGCAAGGTTTCAATATTTTGGTGAGGTTGACATTTGCATGGATCAGTTCTTGTGCTCATTCAGCCTCAAGGCCTTGTGCGTTTAAAAAACCATCCTTATTTTTTAACAAAGAACCTTTTATTTGTCATTATGGCTCCAGCAATATTCTGGTTTGATCATGTTTTTGAAACACAGAAAGACTCATCCGTCAGATGCATTTTGTTTAAACGTGGAACTATTCTTAAAATTTCTGAGGCTTAGCTAGTAATAGTAATGACTGTTTGATCTAATAAGGATTATTCTGCAAGCACTTTTTTAAATAGAGAAAAGAGATACAGTGTATTATTCTGTCAATGCATATTAGAAATAGAGGGAAAATTAAGGGTTTATATAAAAAATCTAATAGCGTCTGATCACATGACATATGGGTCATTTAATCACAACTTGTTCAAAATTGGCAGTAAAATAAGTTACAGTGTGCGGCACCGTGGCATAGTGGCTCACTGTTGCCTTACAGTAAGAAAGTCGCTGGTTTCATTCCCTCATTTCTGGATGGAGTTTGCATGTTCTCCGCATGTATGGGTGGGCTTCCTTCAGTTGCTTCGGTTTCCCCCACAGCCCAAAGACATGCGGGATACATGTAGGTGAACTGAATTCACTAAAATTGACCGTAGTGTGTGTTTGAATAAGTTAGTACGAATGTTTCCCAATACTGGCTTGTGGCTGCAAGGGCCTCCTCTGCGTAAAACATACAGTATGCCAGAATAGTTGGAGGTCATTCCATTGTTGCAAACTCTAAAATAGAGACTAAGCTAAAGGAAAATGAATGAATGAATGAATGTTATAGTGTATAGATTCCTTTCTTTATTTAAACTTTTTGTTCATTAAAGATTTTTGTTTAGCAGTATCAGTGTATCTGGACTGTATTTCAGCAGAAGAGATTTGGGGTTTTGTTATTTTATTTTATAAAGAGTGTGCTATAGTGTGTGTGTGTGTGTGTGTGTGTGTGTGTGTGTGTGTGTGTGTGTGTGTGTGTGTGTGTGTGTGTGTGTACGTGTGTGTGTACGTGTGTGTGTACGTGTGTGTGTGTGTACGTACATGATGCTAACAAACAAAAGCCCCATTATGACTGCTCTATATTGCTTTTCTTCTCTGAGCAGCTGCTGTTTGCTTTCCTCAGTCAAAAGGCCTGTTTCTTTTTTGTTTGCCTGGTACTGCAGTCACTCTGAGCTGGACCGGCCTGTACCAGGACTTCCTGAACAATGTATTCTAACCAATTCTTGCCCAAAATGTTCCTAGCGGTCCACATGCTCACATGACTGCATGACTCTCTCCATCTGTCACCCAGCAGCTCCACGTGGACTTTCATTTTGATCTGTAGGCTGGATGCTGAATATAAATCTTAAAGCTGCGGTCACTTTTGTATCCATCAGTTTGCCCCCTGTCTGCCTGTCTTTCTCCGGGACGGCAAAGCCTCAGTATTGTGTGAGTTTGTTAGGAATGAGCCCAGTCAGCGCAGACTAAACATTGGGCTGCCCACTTTAAACTGCCTAATCAGCGCTGCATGTGTGTGTGTGTGCGATTTGAGTCTCTGGTTGGTTGGTAAAAGTTGTGTGTGTATGTGTGTTTGACCTAAACTGTGTCTGTTGTCTTTCTATTCTAAAAGCTTTGTCATTTCTGGCCTTATGGATAGATTATTGTTGTTGTGGCTTTTCTTGCAGAGGTTTATGTATGCTTGCTGTGTGCCTTTGTGGCTTATAAAAGGACATCGGATAAAAAGAGTGCTTAATTTTGTTTTCAGTGCTGACCTCTAGTGCTAGGACAGTGTTAGTGATGATGTCATTTTGGTTTTAGGTGAGCTGATAGGGATCAACGCAATTTAATCCAAACTTTTTCCTACTGTATATATCACATTTGCCATGGTTATATTTTCAATTTATTCGTTAATATTTAAAAACCATAAATTAAAAATCATAAATTTCATTGACTAATGCAGTATCATTTGTAACATTTTTATAAACTTATTACAGTAAAATCTCATTTATTTTGCAAGTTCAATGCTTGGGGTGCTTTCACACCTAGACGTTTGTTTCAGAACTTGTCTCATTTCCCCTCGTTAGCACGGTTCATTTTTAGCATATGTGAATGTAAAGCAATCGCTCCCAGATCACCTGAATAAGGTGGTATTGGCTCGACTGAAATGAACTTTGGAACAGATCGAATGTAGTTCTTTCCATTAAACAGAAATTGGAGGAAAAGGGTTATTAATATTCTGGAGGGCTAATAATTCTGACTACAACTGTATATATACAGTTATTTTCTACCCTGCAAAGGAAAGAGAAATAAATACAATAGAATAAAAATATATAACAAACTGTGATTTAAGCATCTTCACTGTAAGAAAAACACTTTAACTACAAAAATCCTTCAGTCAAGAGCAGAGAGGAATTTTCTCGTCGTTTGATTAATGATAAAACAGGCGGCAGCATTTCGCACTGTCACTTTAATGGTTTCTCTTTCACGTGTCTTTTGATTCTCAACTCGTTTGTTTATTACGAAAATAAGGGTTAATATGAATAATCCCTAATCACCACGTTTTGACACCTATTTGACCATTAAAGCGCTCATGTTAAGAATACTTTAGATGTCTGCGCTCCTCTGCTCATCTCAGTGTGCGAATGAGACCGAATACTGACACACGTAAGCACGCGGTCTTTCGCACTTTTGGTATATGATGTAATAATCGTTTATCTCGATTAATGGTTTTTCATAATCTTTAGAAGCCATAATCGAAATCGAAATCGGATTTTTGATTAATTGCACAGCCCTTATATATATATATATATATATATATATATATATATATATATATATATATATATATATATATATATATATATATATATATATATGTACAGTTGAAGTAAGAATTATTAGCCCCCCTGATTTTTTCCCCCAATTTTTGTTTAACGGAGAGAAAAAAAATTTTCAGCACATTTCTAAACATAATAGTTTTAATAACTCATCTCTAATAACTGATTTATTTTATCTTTGCCATGATGACAGTACATAATATTTGACTAGATATTTTTCAAGACACTTTTATACAGCTTAAAGTGACATTTAAAGGCTCATCTGGGTTGACTAGGTTACCTAGGCAGGTTAGGGTAATTAGGCAAGTTATTGTACAGTATAATGATGGTTTGTTCTGTAGATTATCGAGAAAAAATATAGCTTAAAGGGGCTAATAATTTCGTCCCTAAAATTGTGTTTAAAAAATTAAAAACTGCTTTTATTCTAGCCGAAATAAAACAAATAAGACTTTCTCTAGAAGAAAAAATATTATCAGACATACTGTGAAAATTTCCTTGCTCTGTTAAACATCATTCGGAAAATATTTAAAAGATAAGAAAAAAATTTGAAGGGGGCTAATAATTCTGACTTCAACTGTATATATATATATATATATATATATATATATATATATATATATATATATATATATATATATATATGTGTGTGTGTATATATATATATATATATATATATATATATATATATATATATATACATATATATATATATATATATATATATATATATATATATATATATATATATATTTTTTTTTTTTTCATTAAGTTAAATCATAATTGTAACTTTTTTAATTGTTAGTTGAATTTAAACAATATCTATGCTGAATAAAAAGTATACAAATAAGTTTGGCTTTTGACACATTATTTAAAATATGTGGCTAAGAAATAGCTATACATTTTTTTTTTTTTGGTGGGGCCAGTAAAAATTTTGGCAGGGCAAGTAAAAATCTGAAAATCTGGGGTAAAACTGCTAATTGAGCATCCTTTACAGTAGTTAAACACTTAAAGAGTCCATTGTCATTTTATTTTTTATGTTTAATATAGTACTTATTACTAAAGGTGATTACTCACTTAATTGTGTTGTATTTTGCAAATGACTATACAATCATTTAAGTTTAAAAGCTGTGTACTTATATCACAATGGTCTAACTCTCTTCTTTTTGTTTCCTGTTAGGATGAAGAGAACGGGAATGGAAAGGGTGAGTCTCTCATTTACGTTTGTTTTGAAAAGTCTCATTCATAGCATGTCAATTACAGTTATTACATCAAATTACTTATCATTTAAAGAGACAGCGTCACTTATCTGAGTCGACCGAAATCCACATGACTTGATGAGCATGTGTTTTCCTGTGTTTCCTCATCCTCTGCTTGTCATTTTTCTCTCAGTCAGTGAATGACCTGAGGTAAATTAGTGCTATAAACATCTCTGTTACAGATTTTCGGCGCCCTCTAGAGAAATGTTGCATTCATGCACAGCTCTCCATCTGCATTCAGATCAATCTGCTTTAAAGAGGGCTACTGAAAAGAGTGTGATTGATAGGAGACAAACCGCATGCCATCAAATTTTTTTTCATATGAAAATGTTTCCCTATTTCAATATCTAACAAACACTTTATCATTTTGGAGTACTAGTAAATTTACTTCATGTTAAAGAGATTCAATTTAGATTTATTATCATCTACTCTCTTTTGATTAGTTCCAAATTTTTAGTTCGTTTCTTCTGTTGAACACAAAAGAAGATGTTTATAAGAATGTTGGAATCAGGTAGTCACTGAATTCCTGGACATTTTATTCCTTCTATGGAATGGATATCAATGGCTACCAGTTTCCATGATTTTTTAGAATATATTCTTTTGCGTTCAACAGAAGAAAAAGAAAGCCTTTGGAACCACTTGAGGTTGAGTACATTTTCATTATTTTGGTTGGACTATCACTTTAAAGTACTCTTAGATGAATATAAATGTCCAGATTTAATGGAGAATATTTGTTCTTTGCACTTTACATAATGGAATAATGTTATATTTCTAGATCCAGCATCTAAAATCCAACACACACACACAGGAGCTCCAGATCATAGAGATTTATAAGGGCTGAGAATGAAATCTGCTTATGACAGATCATCTGATGAAATAAGACCAACATTGATGCTACAATAAGCCCCACAGTTCCTAGATCAGCACATGCTTTGCTACCTCAACCTGTTTGTAAGCTGATACTGCCTGTCCTCGTCTTTATCGTGCCATCATGAGATACTGGCATCACTATGAGCAAAACACATTCCTCAGTGCCAGTCTAAACATCAGTGAATGTGCTGCTGTACAATGATGTTAAGCATTCTGACTACTGAGAATTATGCTGCATAGTCATTTTTATGTATTTAATTTGTTTTGTGAATTATTGTATTGTTGATTTGACATTATTGTTTCCATTATGTAATTCTCTGTAGTGTTTTGATTTTTTTAGATATCTTTAACAATCCCATATCTGACACATTTATAAGCTCTGAACACTTTTGGTTTTGTGTTGTCTGGATAGATATACAGTATATATATATATTATTAAACCTGTAAAAATATCATCAGTAGTGATTACAGAATAAAATTAAATGTAATTCAAGCTTTAATTTACAGCTAATGACAGATTTAAAATCACATCATTGACATTTTAAAAGCACAAATATAATTGAACAAATAACTAATGTATTTATTTATATTTAGAGATGAGCTCAAATAAAATGTTTATATTTTCTATTTGATATCAATCATCATGTTGTTTAGTCTGATTTTAGATCCTTTTAAGCTTCAACTGAAAAACATCTGATTACCTTTACAAAGAGTCTCATGATTTCAGATACTCATTATACGTCATACATTTTAATTGGCACCTAATCTGATCAGTAAATTTGATTTTGGTTCCAATATTTTCTATATAGCCTCAATTTTTTCATTCTGTCATTATACAGGTTTTGTTGGTCTATGGTTTTCAACAGGGTTGTGTGTTTGTGTGTATCTTGTAGGGCTTCAACGAAGTCGTCTGGAGCCCATGGACACAATTTTTGTGAAGAATGTGAGGGAAAAAGGCCCCGCTCACCTGGCTGGCCTGTGTACAGGTAAAAAAAAGAATGTGTGTGTGTACGGTACAGCTATGAAACATCTGTATTTGCTGCTGGGAATTGATTGCCATGCAGGGACAGTTTTTACTTTCACAATGTCAGTTTTTATAGTCATTGATTCTAATTTTGTTCTCTTTCATAATAAATATTGTACTTAAAGGATTAGTTCATAAAAAAACTAAACATTTTGTAATTAGTTACTCACACCTTCATGTCATACTTATTCCCTGAGAGCTTTGTTCATCTGCAGAAAACAAATTAAGATATGTTCAAAGTCCAGAAAAGCAACCAAAAACATTGTCAAAACAGTCCATGTGACTTCAGTGGTTCAGCTGTACTCATACAAAGCTACAGCTATTTTTTTGTGTGCCAAAATAACTGTAAAAACAACTGCACATAGTAAACAGATATAGATATAAGCTAACAAAGTTGTGATTGATTGGCAATTTTGTTGAAGCATTAAGTTTGAGTACATTCAGTGGACAAGCTCCAGACCCATTTTTACACCTACAGTATTTAGTGTTTTCGCTTGTAATCCGATTGTCAAAAACATATCAATACCAGGTAAACATGGGAACGTAGCTCACAAAACCCTGCAGTTCAACAGAAATTCCAAGTAACTGTTGTTGGAATGCTTTTTATTCTTAGGTTTACACGTGTTAGTTTGCAGTGCTTGTTTGTGTGTACATGTCTTTGCGTGCTTAATGATTTTTTGCTTTGATTACACTCAACACAGTGGACTCGTGCATACATACATGAACTCTTGTTCAGACTTGCCTGCTAAAGTCAATGCTGGAGCGGTTCTTCTTCAAAGCTGTCACAGATTCACAGGAATGCGACCTATGATGTCGCTGATACGGCATGACGCACTCGGTCATGCTTCCTGTTTGCTAATCATGTCAGCTGACTTAAATCAGCCAAACCCAGAGTATTTCTGCTGTTGACAACCGCAAGAACCGAATAAGTTTTGATTAGAGAGAGAAAGTAATGCAGAGTGATGTGTTTACATACAGGTATAAAATCCTCAGTTGTGGTATATGGTTTGTTTTCAACTAAACACTCCCAGCATGACAGAACGAGGCTCACTATATTTTGTGTGTGCTTGTGTGTGAATATTGGTTTTGGTGTTTTAAAAGTAGGGATGTCCCGATCATTTTTTTTGCCCTTGAGTCTGAGTCATTTGATTTTGAGTATCTACCGGTACCGAAACCTGATCCGATACCATTCACGCCTGCTGTTCTCATGTAAACCCACCAAAGGCCATTGATGACTGACTGTTTGACTGACTGACCGATCGACTGACCCACCCTCCTCCTTCCCTAAACCCAACTAATTGTATCGATTGACCCACCCACCCACTTTCCTAAACACAATCAACAATTTTAAAAGCAATCCAGAAAAAGAAAAGCCCTAGTCTGAGTTTTACCACGTTTTCAGATTACCATATTCTTACCCTGTTATTTTTTTTTTGGATTCTGTTTTTGTCTTACCTGCTTTCTGAAACCATTCCTCACCAGACTCGAACCCCGTCGTCGTGGTCAACTCCACTGCGTCTCAAGTCTGCAGATGAAAATGGCAAGCTAATGAGACAAACTGGTAACAACGGGAAAGCCCTCTATAGTGTGGAGATAAGCAGTCAGCTGGTAAGGGCAAAAAGGAACGGGGTCATACTGCCCCGTAGCCTTCATTTAAAAAAATTAAATGCAGCCATATGTAGCTCTGGCTACATAATTCTCGATCTCCAGAAACGTATATAGAGCTACGTTTTTAGAATGAGCCCATGTTGTAATTATGTAGCCAGAAGTACGTATGGCTGCATTTGGTTTTTTAAAATGAATGCTGCGGTGCGGTATGACACCCCCAACATATGACTTGAGACACAGTTAGGGGTTGACCGTGGCGGTGGGGTTCGAGTCCAGCGAAAGCAGATAGGGATGCACCGTTATAGATTTTTTGGCCGATAACGGATAACGCTTCAGACTTAAGGGCCAATAATTATAAATTGCCGATAATTATAAATATTTCAAAATGTTATATTTTTATACAGCAAACTTAAAAAGATTGAACTGCTCTTATGAATGGAATAATCTATACTCTAAGCAAAAAAGCAAAAAAATTTAAACATAGCAAGGTGATTATATAGCCCTATATTCACAATTACACATAAATCAGCATGCAAAAAATAAATCATTTCCTTTTCTTCATTGCAAATTTTCATGCAACTTGACTGTTGCAAAAAAATAATAGGTTAATTAACAAAATGGAATTTAATCAACAAGCAAATTAAATATATTTTAAATAAGGACTAAATCCAGCTCAAATGTTCTTGAATAAAACCTGTTACAGTTAAGTACATATGTACAAATATGTCATGTCTGAAAAAGCCTTTTTAGAGGTGTTTTGACAGTTCAGAGTCACCGTACAAGCGAAAAGCTCAATACAGAGAGTATTACTTTAAAATGTGGCATAGATTCATCCTATTTGGCGTTTTAGATACTTTTGAACACATGTAGCTGCTGTTTGTTGATCTGACAACGCTTCTCTGTTCGTTCTTGCTGTCAATTGCGGGACAAATGATCGATGAAAAGTTTATGATAAACCGCTGTGAGTTTCACTCAACTGCGGACACAGATTTGCCCTCAGAGTCAAATTTTGATTCAACACCTGATCATTGAGCTCAGATGAGTTTATGACAAACACTGAGCATAATATAAATATGGCGTGTGTGTGTGTGTGTGTGTGTGTGTGTGTGTGTGTGTGTGTGTGTTTGTGTGTGCGGTGACGGCTCTCACGCGCGCTCATTATAATCAATATCAATATTCCGATCAAACTGAATACAATATATATATATATACAATACATAACAAATAACCATATTAGATTACAAACAACTGTTATGTTCATATGTGTTGTAAAATGTGCGGGTCCTTTAAGGGGCAGGGCTGCAGTGTGAAGCGGAGAGGGAGAGAGACAGAAAAGAGGAGCAGTTTTTTTTCGCAAGGAGACTATTTTCAGTGATATTCCCTCTTTGGTCACTGATTTTGTTGTACGACTCGGAGAGTGATAAATAATTGGGCCAAACTACATGTGTCCTCTTTCATTCATCAGTTGCAACAAAAAGAGAAGGGAGTAAACCCCGAAACTAATATTATTCGGCCCTGAATAAGTGTATCTTCCCTGCTATCTCTAACATAACAAAAAACAGAGCAGGAAATGTTTACACATGTAATATTTTTTCCTGAGGAGATTTAAAACAAATACACAATGACACTCAATCAAACACATCTACAATGATAAGGAACATGGTTACTTACTGAGTTATTAATGCACAGCAATACCACATGAAGAAAGGACGGACTTTAGAGGAATAAACAATGTGAGGAGAGATCCATTAAAGTGCACTGAACAAGTCTAAACAAGTTCCGCCCACGCGTGCGTAGCAGACAGATCTGTACAATACCGTAATTTATCGGCTTAACGATATCGGCCTAATTTAGACATCGGATCGATAACAATAATCTTAAAAATAGCATTTATCGGGGATAACGATATGGCTGCCGATATATTGTGCATCCCTAAAAACAACAAAATTAACAAGTAAAAAACACGATGAGAATATGATAAGATCTGAAAACGTGGTAAAAAATCAGGTAGCCGAAAGGTTTTTTTTTCTAGATTGCTTTTGAAAACACTTCGGTTGGGTTTAGGGAAGGAGATGGGCAGGGGAATCGGTCAGTCAATCAGTCAGTCGACAGTGGCCTCTGGTGGATTTGTAAAAACAAAAACTGCAAAAAAAAAAAGTATTTTACATTCTCTAGAAATATAATATAGGAGTACTTTAGGAGTGTTTTTGTATTTTTGCCTTTTCCAAAAAGAATTAAAATAGACCATGTGAGTCACATTATAATCTGTGGATCCACATGACATTGGAAGACTTTTTTATTATGTTTTTTGTTTTTTTATGGTGTTTTATGTTATGAATTCAACCAAATGAATCAAATGTGTTCCATGGAGCTTAGATTAGCCAAAATATTTACTTGACAAACATTGAATGGGGCATCTTGATCTATGTGTATGATTCAGTTCTGTTTAAATCCAGTTTTTTTGAGATGCCCTTACAAACTGATGACAGCACAAGCAATGAATGCAACACTACTGCTGATGGATGTGTTTTAATATTACTGGTTATGATTAGATGAGAGCTTCCACTGACTCCTCAGATAGACTGCCGCTGATTGAGTTGATCCTTTAACTTAACCTGGAAATGAACCCAACATCTTAGAAAAACAGACTGAACATATGGAATGAGTCTACTTGATCTTGATTATTCAAACTGACTGCCGTTGCTGTGTCTTTGAAAAGTATGTATGCTTTAAAAAGAAATTTTGAGACACTAATCATTGCCAGTAAATTGATTGCAAATACTCCAATTACACACTGATCCATACGATCCTTCAGAAGCAATTGTTGTTTACTTAAATATTGTTTCTTACATACACCAATGCTGTGTCTTTTCGATAAAAATGACGTTAAAATTGTGAAATTCATTCATTCATTTTACTACGGCTTAGTCTCTTTATTCATAAGGGGTAGCCTCAGCGGAATGAACCGCCAACTTATCCAGCATATGTTTCCACCTTCCAGTTGCAACCCAGTAATGGGACACACCCATACACACACTCACACACACACTACCGCCAATTTAGTTGAATTAATTCACCTATAGCGCAAGTCTTAAGACAATGGGGGAAACCGGAGCACCCAGAGGAAACCCACGCCAACACGGGGAGAACATACAAACTCCACACAGAAAGGCCAACAGATCCAGCAGGGACTTGAACCAGCAACCTAACCACTGCGGCTCTGTGTCGCCCAAAATTGTGAAATATACACTGTAAAATGTGCTGGGTTCCACACAATTCTTCATGTTGTCCAAACACAAATTGATTGAGGAAGTTAACTTAACACATACAAGATAGATTGAACAGAAAACATGAATTTATGCCCAAAAAGAGAGTTTTTTCTATCTAATAAAGCTCGAAATAACATTGTTGATATAAGAATAGTGTTTTAGGGTTAGTTTTGATTGATTTAATATGTATTTAACAAATAAAAGTGTTCATTTTTTTAACAAAAAACATTGTTTTTTGAGCGGTAAAGTATTGACCTTATTCTGCGATGTGGAAGTGGGATTGTTTTTGCGATTGTTTTAGAACTTCCGATTAAGTTGCCTATGGGAGAAATGACTAGGAATAATAAACAGCAAATTGGTCAAACTACTTGCCCTACAAACAATTGTGTTCATAAGTATACATAAAAAGTAAAATAATGTAATAAGAAAATATTGGTTAGCAACATCAAAAAGCATAACCAGCTGTTTTTACATAAATCAATGGAAGTGAATGAGACCTGAAGTCTCGAGCCAAAAAGTTTCCAATGGCTATGGCAGCTCGTATAAAAAGAATAAGGTCAATATGCAATTTTGAGCAGTTTCAAGAGCAGTCTTTTCTATTATACTGAAGTTAGTCCGAGCTTTTAAGTTTTATTGATGGCGTTGTTTGTTGCATGAAGTTTTTTACCTGAGCCAAAACTAATCTAAGAAGTTCATGCGGATCAAGACAACTTCTTTTTTTGTTGTTGTTAAGGCATTGTTTTAAATGTAAACTTAAATGGATTTAACTTGTTAGCAAAGGTTTGGCAGCGGGACCACCCCTCACTTTGTCTCCTTAACCATCACCTACTTCTTAAACTTATTCAATGCTAACCAGCCCTTTATCACTGTTTTTCTCATTTTTTTCAAACCTACCATCCCTCCCTTTTACTTCTTTGCTTTCCATTAACAATCCTATAACCCTCTCTTTCCTCCTGGGTTAAATCAGGGGGGGGGGGTGCATGGGAGAGGAGCTGATTCTCGTGAGTCCGAAATAAAGGAGTGCAAATTACAGGAGCATTCATCATGGTTGAATGAATGAATGAATGAACTCTCGAAACTCTTTGACTGCTAAAAATTTTGGAGTGAATATGGAGACAACATAAAATATATTTATTTTTTATCACTCATTAATGAACATAAATGTTTTGTTTTTATATAGACTTTTTTTGATTCAAAAAGCGAAAACGAAAAAAACTATTATCTCCCGCACACAGACCTGCTTAGACAACACTAGAATATATCACATCCGGTTGGCCGGTTGCATATTGTCTAGTTGCAGGAGTTCAAATATTTTAACTTATCCGCAGCTTAAATTGGATCTGAATTTTCCCGCATACGAAGATGATCGGAACTACTCCACGCAGCTCCCGGACTACCCTCAATTGGAAATGAATAACTTCCAGTCTACCGCTTATTGTTTGCCGTGTGCAGTGAAAAGGCGGCTTGAGTCTCGGGGCATCATCGTTGGACAACTGATCAACCTACCTACCTGTTCACTCTTTATCCTCTTCCTCCCCTTTCCCTTCATCCCACTGTTCCCTCACCATATCTTTCATCCCTACATCTCTACAATAAAGTCTAGCTCAAAGTGTGGGGTGCTCCATGCATCTTTCAATATATTTACTGATCTTGTCTTAGTTTTAGTTTAATGCACAGGTGTCAAATCCAGTTCCCAGAGGGCCGCAGCTCAGCACAGTTTAATTCCAATACTACTTCAACACACTTACTTGTAGGTTTCAAACACGCCTGAAGGACTCAATTAGTTTGATCTGTGCAAAGCTGCGGCTCTCCTGGAACTGGATTTGACTCTTGTTACATCAGTAGCTCTTTATGTAATTTATTATATAAATATATTTCAAGAGTTTATACTTTGAGGTATTGCTTGATAATAATAGCAGGTTTGGCATCCTGTCCCATAGAGAACCCTGAGTTCAGAGATAATTTAGACTAAGACTCCCGCCTGGTCATTGTCGAAAGCTCCCCCTGGTATAGGAGGAAGAGGTGGAGATGGGGTGGATGAGGGATAAGGGAGTAATGCTAGACAGGCTATTTATAGTGAGTTTAGAATAATCTGATTGGCTTACTAATGATTCTTAATGAGAGACCAGCTGCTTTCAATCATATCACGTGCTTCTTTCGAAATTAGTTTGTGAAACTTCACTTAACATCATCATATTTTTTCTACTTGAAGCAACTGTCCATTTTTTTTTTATGGCATTTTATACTGTTAAACAAGGCAAATATTATATTGGAGAAAACACTTACTGATGCTGATACATTTTGTAATGTAGTGTCAAATTTAAAGTCTCAAATTAAAGTTCACACTAGATAAAACTAGGGAGACTCTTCTCTAAATGTTTGTCATTTGTGTGTGTCTTTACAGGAGACAGGCTGGTTAAAGTGAATGGGGAGAGCGTGCTGGGTAAGACGTACTCGCAGGTCATTGCACTGATTCAGAACAGGTGAGTTCTTGAAGTCACAAAATTAGCTGCATGATATTTTCTACTTGAACCAAAACTAACCTATGAAGTCTATGCAGATCAAGACGTCTGATCTACAGCGTTGTTTAGTTAGTAGTTGAAGAAGCAGAACAGAACTAAACGTTTGCACATGAGTCTTGTTCAAGTGGAATTTCTGACATATGTTTTACGTAACCGTGTGACCTCAGGCAGCGTTTGCTGTCTGGATGATTATGCGCATTACTTAGAAAGGTTACCACTGACCCCAATGTAAAGGGGTGGCTTTGACTTCAGCCCAAGTAGCAACTCAAATGATCTAATGGGGAGTTTATTGCTGTACATAGTGCAATATCCCATTGAATCTCATGCTGTCTGGGTTTCTCTTCTGTTTGCAGTGAGAGTGTACTGGAGCTCTCCATTATGCCAAAGGATGAGGACGTGCTTCAGCTGGTAAGTGTACGTTTGAGAATTTTTGCCACACCTTTGGGTTCTGTCTTTCAAATGCAAATGTCATAGTTTGTATACCATTTCAAAACCACTCTGTGTGACCTTGACTGACTTAATCAGAGCTTATGAACCATTATGTAAACAAAGGCATACAGTATATATAAAAAAACATAGTGCTTAAATTTGTCTACACTTATGTTATGTTGTATCATAATGTATGATGCTTATCAATTTATGTGTCCTTAGTACATTATTTTAGAAAGCAAAAGCATTTTTCCACATTCAATAGGATTATCAGTGTTGGGGAGAGTTATTTTGAAAGTAGTACATTACAAAATTGAGTTACTCCCCCAAAAAAGTAACTAATTCCATTACTTGGTTATGTAAAGTAATGCGTTTTATTACATTTGAGTTACTTTTGCGTTACTTTTCCTTACCTGGCTAAGGTTTGATCTCTTTTAGAACCTGCAGGTGTTTTTCACTTTTTTTGTAGAGAAGTTCTGAATTTAACAACCCCCTATATAACCTACAGCTTCATTTACCTTTAAAAATGTAGGATAAAATTATATTTTGAGAACTTTCTGAGCCCAGAGCTTCACATGCTGTATATACAGATTAAAGAAAGCTTGTAATGTGATGCGCTTGCTACTTTTGAATGTTTTGTGTTATTAGTTAAGTAAATCCACTGTCCATTGAGATAAAGACTGCAATAAAGCCTATAGAGGACTAACATGAAATCATTTCTGTTAAAGCAAAAACTGATTTTAAACCTTTAAAATGTTTAATAACAAAATGAACATTACGACGATAAAAACATCCCCAAATCAAAATAAATCTTTGAGATTTATACATTGAATAAATTGCTTCACGTGGCCTTAACAGATGCGTAAATCATTTCCCGAAAGAGAAAATAATGTACTATGTTACAAACATAACCATTTCTACACTCTCTGAAATAAAGGTACTTGAGCTATCACTGAGGTGGCACCTTTTTAAAAGGTACAAATTTGTACTTAAAGGGTCCATATTGGTACCTCAAAAGTATATATTAGTACCTAAACATTTTAAGAGGAAGAATTTTGTACTTATCAGGTACTAATATGTACCCTTGTGGTATTAATATGGACCTTTTAGGTACAAATGTGTACCTTTTGAAAAGGTACCACCCCAGTGACAGCTCATGTACCTTTATTTCTGAGAGTGTACCGTAACGTTAGACAGTGGCTGCATCTACTCAACAATAAAAGCAATAACCTTCTATTTTAGTTTAGTCTAATTAATTGTTTTACCTGGAGAACTGATGTCAATCATTTGTTGTTTAGCTAGAGGTGGGGTGCAGGTGTAGTGCATCGCATCCAGTTTTTTTTTTTTTATCAAGTTTCTTGCAGTTGTCAAGAGTTTTACTCACACATAATCTACACTTAACAACAATCCACTTCTTTTCTTCGATGAGTTCAAAATAACAAGAATACATTGCAAAAATGTAAGTCTCCAGCCTGCCATTCTGACTGCCTGTAAGGTCTGTAGTGATGACGGGCCATTTGCAAATGAATCGTTTGATTTAACCGGATCTTCTAAGCCAGTTTGTTAAATTGATGTTGAGTTGAAATTGAGTTGTTGTGAAACGGTTTGCATCTTCAGTGAGTACTAACATATCGCATACTCCTTCATGTCGTGAGATATTCAGTTACTAGAACAGTACACTCATCTGCTGTGAAAACGGAGACCTGATGATGATGAGTGCAAGCCGACTGTCTGTTCCCTCGCAGCATGCTCGCTTATTGAGTGTGTGATTCACCTCACTTAGGTGATTTTTATTTTGTAATGTGTTTTTAAAGCCAATTAAGCTAGGTAAAAAGTAACTTGCGTTAGATTTTGTTTTAAAAGTAACTCAAATAATATTACTTATTTTTAAAAGTAATGCATTATATTACTTGTCACTTTGGAACAGTAATAATATTAAGTAACGCACGCTACTTATAATAAATTACCTATAACGCATCACCCCCCAACACTGAGGATTATAGTTCATTCATACTGGCCTACAGATTACATTTCATCTATAGCTTCCTCCTTGTGTAATCATTAAAAAAACATTGATGAAATTCATGTCAATGTAATTTACATAGTTTTTTAGTTCATTTCTTAAGGTGACTTACTGCTTATTAATTTTTTTACATTAGTTAATATCCATCTAGTTCACAAACAATCAACCAATTAATAAATACGTTCTCCTTAATTTTGGCCAGTAGGGTTTAGGACTTTTTATGGTTTTCTTTCACAGTTTGATGATCAAAACTGTCATGACCCTGGTCTAGAGTCGTTGACGTAATTTAAATAAAACATCCGACAAATAAAAGTTTTTAGAACCCTTAGGTCTGTTTATGTCTTTTTTTTTTTTCTTTTGTGGTTTTCTTTTTTTTTCAAACACCCAAGCCTATACCTCAGAGACCCACTCTACCTAAACACTTGTGTTGTATTCCTCTTCTGTTAACTGTGAATCTATTCTAAATTAAGATAAAGTTAACAAATAAAAGTAAGAACAGATAAACTCTGACTAATAGTATGTAAATAAAATTTAATAATAACAACATTATTAATAAAATTTGGTAAAACATGTTTTTAAACATGCAAAACGTGAAGCCTATACCTTGGAGGGGACCCACAAAAAATAATAAACAAAAAGTACACTCTACCTAAACACCCACAATAATTCAACCTACACCTTACAAAGAAAACTACAGAAATAAAAATACAATACTACGCCTCACTTTCTATATATATAAAAGCGAGAAAATATATACAATAAAAAAGGTGTGGAATACAACCCCTACTGCTTCAAATAGTGTATAAACAATATTCCTACAGTGACAACGAACAAAGCCAAAACACAACTTACAGGGAGGGAAAAACACTGGCGGGATAGCAACAACATGAAACCAAATGTACACAAATTCCAATAAAAAAAATTTGATTTATATTGTACAGATTTTCATATTTCAGTCACACTTTATTTAGTTACAAATCTCACTGTTATAAAACCATTAACTAGGACTTTATTATAGTTAATTATTAATAGTATTTTAGTTATTAAGGTATTAATAGTTATTAAGGTAGAAGTTGGGTTTAGGTATTAGGTCAGGTTAGAGATACAGTTGATGTCAGAATTATTAGCCCCCTTTTGATTTTATTTATTTATTTATTTTTATATTTCCCAAATGATGTTTAACAGAGCAAGGAAATTTTCACAGTATGTCTGATAATATTTTTTTCTTCTGGAGAAAGTCTTATTTGTTTTATTTCGGCTAGATTAAAAGCAGTTATTAATTAAAAAAAAAAAAAAACATTTTTGGGACAAAATTATTAGCAACTTTAAGCTATTTTTTTTCAATAATCTACAGAACAAACCATCGTTATACAATAACTTGCCTAATTACCCTAACCTGCCTAGTTCACCTTATTAACCTAGTTAAGCCTTTAAATGTCACTTTAAGCTGTATAGAAGTGTCTTGAAAAATATCAAGTAAAATATTATTTACTGTCATCATGTCAAAGATAAAATAAATCTGTTATTAGAGATACGTTTTTAAAACTATTGTGCTTAGAAATGTGCTGAAACAATCTTCCCTCCATTAAACAGAAATTGGTGAAAAAAATAAACCAGGGCGCTAATAATTCAAGGGGGCTAATAATTCTGTAAAAACTGTATAGAATGAGATCATGCTGAATATGTAGTTTATAAGTACTAATAAACAGCCAATATCTTAATAATAGCCAGGTATAATACTAGTTAATAATGAACACTAGAATTTAAACTTTAGTTTTCTACCAATAAAGTTGGTAATATTTTCTTTTTCTTGTTTGAAGGACACATCAGTTAAATGTAATGTAATTTATCATATTATTATATTTAATAAATTGTCATATTTATTTCCACTTTAAGTAACTGTACATATTTTAGGCTTTGTTTTATGGTATTTTTACTGTAAAATAACGCTGATTCACAGATGATTCCTTGGATTAAATTTTTTTTTTAAGTTAAGTGGTTGAAAACAATTTATTTGGGCTGAGAATAAATAAATTATGTTGAACTACAATTGTTACAAAATTTTATTGTTTTGTTTAAATTCAACACATATAAATTGTTTGCAACATTTTTGCAGACATCATTTTTTTCAGTGGTTGGAGGTGGGGAAATCATATTTAACAAAAGGTTTGTTGATGTTGACATTTTTAGAGTAAAATTTTGTCAAGTTCAAGTGTCGTGTTATTTCTGAAGTAATGTTAGTAAGCCCACACACACGCTCAGAGGCGTGTACAAATTTCCCAGACTTTAAAACAGACACAGAAACCGAGGTTTGACAACACTAATATCTTCTTGCAGTCATTATAGAGCAATGCGTGACTCAGTAGGTTGCTTCAGCAGTATCTTTGAACTATTTCCAAGCAAAAAAATGCAGAATCTGTAATTTCATAAGCATGCAGACGGTCATATGATTAACACACACAAACATATGCATTCTTCTGAACATTCCCACTCCCATGCTTTCTTCAGGGCACATATTGCCCACATGATTGAACATTTAGCTCACCAGAGAGGAAGAAAAACCTTTACAGACATGTGTAGCACATATAGCTCCATGTCTTATATACACTTGAATGAATCTCTGTAGTATGGCAGTCATCATAGGCGAATTAACCATAGAGCTTCCTAAGAGACCCCAGTTCTTCTTACTCTTCTATTCTTCCCCCGTGTCTTTCTATCATTCTCTCTGTCTCACTACACACCCCTCCTTCACCCGCATCAGCTACATTCCAGAGATGACATCATCAGTTATTTGGCCCCTCCCACAGGGTGGAGAGACGAGAGAGAGAGAGAGAGAGAGAGAGAGAGAGAGAGAGAGAAAGAGGGAGTTCAAGAGCATTGGGTTGGGTAGGGCTCACCATAGGCAGAAAGAGAAAAAGAGATACCGTGAATAACAGAGACATGACAACGAAACATGAACTCAAGAAAGCACAAGTCGGACATAAAAGGTAAATTTGAGTGCAGTATTAAGACAAAAAGACAGATCTGAACTTTAGGGAATTTTACTTTAGATTATTGGGGTTCTGTTCTCTGTGCTGGTTGTATTTGCATGTATTTGGAGACTGCATGTGCTATGCTGTGTTAGTTGATCTGCTTGTTTGTAGTCGGACAGCATTTAATCCGGCAAGCATGAATCTGTTTTGTCCATAAATTCTTAATGTAGCACGTGTCCAGTGTTTGTCAGTGTGTTTTGAGGTTTATGTTGATAGAGGGCTGGTGCCTTTGGTCAGTTTGACATCCTGTCTGTCGTCAAACAGTAGTCTCTGCACCAGTTGTGCAAGTTGTTGAGGTTTTAAAGCTGTGCTTGTTTGTTAAATGTATACTGCAGAAAGTTGTTTTTAGTAGTATATGCTTTATTAAAGCAAGAATCTAATGAGGGTAATTATTCTTCCAGTCTTGTATTCTACTTCTATTAACTGTGAATCTATACTAAATGTCAAAATTAAAATAAGGTTAGCAAACTTAAACAAGTAAAAATAAGATCAGATGAACTCTTGACTAACAGTATGTAAATCAAATTCAATAATAACAACATTATTACTAGGATCTAATAAAAAATATGTTTTTCAGACAATTCCCAAAGTGGTTGATTGAAATCATTGTAATATTAGCAAGTATTAGCATTTATTTTGTTGCCAAACAAACTTAAAACCAAGGTAAGATGTGTTTGGTATTTAAGATGTGTTTGTTTTTAAAAGGTTTTATGAACTAATATAACTGAATCTCACTTATGACTGCATTATTGGTATATATTGATGGTGTAATTGCCAGTATGTAATGCAAATGTCTTCCCAATGCACCCTCCCTCCTCTAACTTCAAATATTAGGAACTTTTTCACTCTCATCACCCTCAGTCTCCGTTTACATTGCTCTAGAATCAAACATTAAAAGCAGTTGTATTTCTGTTTTTCAGGCATATTCCCATGATGCCTACCTAAGGGGGAACAATCCATATACAGGAAAGGCCCAAAATCTTCCTCCTCCACCCCCTGTTCTCTACCCTCCTCGTACAAAATCACAGTCTCCTGCAGGGTTCAGCCCCTGCCCTCCTCCAGCTTCTTCACACATGGGGCAAAACCAGCTGGACAACTGGAGCCGCTGGCCCGGCTCTTCTGCTGGTCCCTCTCCACCCCTTGACAACCGGACTGTGGCCTCCAGCAATGTTGTCTGGGCAGCCGAGGGCAGGAATTGTGAGCCGGGTGGTGTTGGTCACAGTAGCCCTGCACACCGAACAGAGGAGATCCAGTATGGAATGACTGACAGAGGACAGCAGCCAACTGGACAAATGAGAGGACGCTCATACTCATCTTCTTCCTCCTCAGGAGGAATGATGAGCCCTTTGCATCATGGTCATCTTGCCAATCACAACATGGGTACTGCCATGGGGCACACTGGAGGTCGTAAGGGAAGCCCACCTTGGGCCAGCCCTTCTCAGCCAACATCAACACCTTCATCCAGCCGCAACGAACGAACCCAACAAGCCCTTTCCAACTGGTACTACAGCCAGGTCCCAGGCCGTGAGCGAGAACGAGAGCGGGAGCGATCTAGTTCTCGCTCAATGCACCCACGCCACAGGAGTTTCTCACAAGACCGTCTGGGAGAGCTTGGGAAGGCCAGGCGTTCTCAACAAACAGGTTTTCCCCATAGTGCATCGCAAGACACGTTGCTGCTGCTTCAGCAGAGTGCTGCAGCATATGCTGATCCTTACTGGAACCATGGAGACTGGCGGGGTGAGCATATGTATGGTCAGCACCCATCTGTGGTGGCCTATGGGCGAAAGTCCTCCGAAAATCTTCTAGCAAGCCGGTACGGACACTCGGGACGCTCACTGGAAAATCTCGACAGAGCTGTGGGGATACTCTCACCAAGGGTTGAAAGATCTGCTTGGGTTCAACAACCTCCAAATAGGACTGAAGTCTATGCAAGACATGCTGGGCATTTCGGCCAACATATAGAGTCACCCCACCAAATGCACCACACACCCCAACACCACCAGAATCTCACACATGCAACACACCAACACTCATCTCAAATCCCACAACCTCAGCAGGCAGCTCCAATGGCAAGACGTTTGCCTTCTTGCCAGAGTCTAGATGAGGAGCCGATTGGCTATCGTAGCTACAGTCCCTCATTCAATAGGAAGACTGGCCGTATCTTGCAGCAGGCCCAGTCATTTAGAGATCCCTCTTACACAGGTCCACACCTTTGGACTCCAACATCCAAAACCAGTCCCCCAGAGGGGCATCCACCCTCAGCCACTGCTTCCCCAGCCCCACCAACCACTTCCTCTTCAACTACGATTTCCACACCATCTGAAGGACAAGACAGAACTTACCGACCCACTAATCATGACAGAGGGGCAGGGGAAGCGACAAGTGAAGCCCAGACACAAGAAGTGGTTCTGAGGCAGAAACCACCTACCGGCCGACGAGGTGCAAACGCCCTTCGACACCCACATTATGCAATAGCACTTGACTCCAGTGACCCTCTACTCTTTACCACTGACCCTACGGAGCCCACTGCCAAGGCAGAAAGTGCTATTTCTCATCGCCGCACAGATGTTAACCTTCCTCCACTATCTATTGAGGATGACTCCCTTGCATCAATTCCATTCATCGGTAAGATGATACTTCTCATTGGCTCCTATGCTGTGATCTCCTTTGCGTATAAGGTGGTTCTGGTCTTTGTGGATTTTTTGTCCGGTTCTCGATTTCTCCCTCTCTTTCTATCTTCCTATCATTTACTCACTCTGTCCTGCACATGGTTGTTATTTTAACAGGAAACTGATTAAGTATCCAGACACTATTAAAATAGACTGATGGGAATGTTAGAGAATGACTGTACTTGCCTCAGTAACTCACAACCTCACTGGTCTTACCATTCATTTCCTATGTCTGGTGAACCAGCAAGCATGTCTATTTATTAGGTAATGCTGGAATCTCCCATGGTCAGCCTGACAATATTAGTTGTCTGTGACTGAATCAGAATTACTGGATTTAAATTGGTCCTATTTTTTCATGCTTCCTCTCCTTTTTTTTCCACTCAGTGCCTCAGTCTTACACTGTCCTGTATTCTCAAGAAGTGAACCCATGACCTTGACATGAGCACTGAAGTTTAATAATCTGATGGGTTTTAATAATGGTTTAATTTAAATTGGTTTTAATATAATTGTTCTGACATATCTACATACTAATGAAATGTTGGTTGAATCTAGCCTTATTTTGTGTACAGGATAGCTGCCAAATATCCACAGATGTGCTAAGTTTGGTAAAACCTAATTAAACGGGTTCCTGGGTATAGGGAAATTGTTTAATGTCTCAATTTTCTAGGTTTGGGTTAGCATTAGATCATGGTAATTATGATTAGTTTTATTTGAAAATAGCAGAGGTCTGTGTGTGTAGTATGTGTGTTTGCGCTGGCCTGTAGCACAAAGTGATCTTGTCTCTGCATGCCTTTATTACTAAACCAGAGTGCACGAGGAAATGTGAAACAAAATGGCTGGTTGAATGCAAAACATTCAAAACAATTGAGATAGACTTGTAGATACTAAAACTCTTGCTATTAAGTGCAGAGTTGTTGACTATGAATCTCTGTTCCTTCTAATTATACGTTTATAGCACAGCTGGATTCGAGTGGAGTGCTATTGATTTTGCAGTTTCCCCTAAAAGCTTTCAGTTGGTCCTTTAACGTCGCATTAGGAGTTGTAATGGCAACATTAGAACAAAACCAATTCATTTTAGGGCTGTTTCTTAGCGATTTTAAGACTGTTCTGATCTTTTCACTGCTGGACATCTTTTATGATCTGTTGTGATTGCATAAGCCATCATTAGTGCAATGCTTTCATTCCTGAGGGAGGTTAACCCTAACCACTATGCTTTGCATGAAAGTGCCCCACCTTTTGCATTCAGTAAAGAAGTGAAGCACATTGCTACTGCACACCTGTACAGCAACAACACACCCTTTCCAGAGAGTCGGTTTGATTACATTAGTGTTTATGATCCTCCTTACTTAAGGTGTTGCACAACATGGAAAAGTTGTGGATTATTGAAAGAGTGTCTTGTAATTACGTATGGAGCAGGGGTCATGTGTTGTTTCATGCCCTGTTTTAAAGGTCAATGGGGACTTGTAAACAAGGAGAACCAAACTGAAACTTAGAGAAATAATCACAAGCTGGGACATGTTATAGCATACTGATAAAAACACAACTGACAGCTTGTCTTGCTCTACCTGCTATGTCAGTGGAGCTGTTTGTACTAGACCTACTCTTATTGATTCGAGGTAAATAGACCTGAAAGAGCATTATTGTGTTGATGTCTTTGCATATTTATCGTGTTATGTCATATGATTACTACTAAAGGAAGATAAATAATATTCATTGAATATACAGTTAAAGTCAGAATTATTAGCCCCCCTGTATTATTAGCCCCCTGTTTATTTTTTCCCCAATTTCTGTTTAACGGAGAGAAAATTTTATTTAACACATTTCTAAAGATAAAAGTTTTAATAACTCATTTCTAATAACTATGCTATGATGACAGTAAATAATATTTCACTAGATATTTTCCAAGACACTTCTATACAGCTTAAAGTGACATTGAAAGGCTAAACTAGGTTGATTAGGTTAACTATGCAGGTTAGGCTAATTAGGCAAGTTATTGTATAATGATGGTTTGTTCTATACACTATTGAAAAAAAAAATTAATATATATATATATATATATATATATATATATATATATATATATATATATATATATATATATATATATATATATAGCTTAAAGGGGCTAATAAATTTAGATCTTTAGTTTTAAAAAAATATATAAAAATATGCTTTAATTCTAGTCTAAACAAAACAAATAGGACTTTCTCCAGAAGAAAAAAATATTATCTGAAATACTGTGAAAAATTCCTTGCTCTGTTAAATAACATTTGGGAAATATTTAAAAACAATCAAACAAAAAATAATCAAAGAGGGGCTAATAATTCTGACTTCAACTGTATATACACAACACAACAGAAATCTGGTAGTGTTTGTGCTGCTTTGACTTTTTCGGGGTTAATTATTGTGATATCCCTATTGCAACAGAGAAATACTGGGAGATATCTCTGTAGACTGATGGCATTTCATGTTGTTCGGCCTTATAATCTTAAAATGTCGGCAAAATCAGCCGTTTTGTCATCACTTTAGATAGTATGCAAGAGAGTCATTCAATTACTAGCTCTAAAGGGATGATGGTGAATTAGTTACAGATGTGACTACTGTACATATACAGGGCTTGACATTAACACCCACCAAATGCGGGTAGATTTCTGCATTTCTGCTGTGCGGGTTAGACAGACACTGGTGCAAATGTGATCTTGGAATCGAGAGCAGTATGACAAAAAAATAAATAAAAAAATAAAACTTTGGGCAAGACCAAGAAAGCAGGTAAATACCGAATGTGAGGATGATCACTTGCACTCACGGATGTAATGCGTGCGATTGTTAAAAAGCGTGCATGCTCCCGTTTACTTGCGTGAGGCAACCGTGAATAGAGGAAACACAACTGATGTGATCGGTTCTCTTTGAAATAGACTAAACAAACAGTGATGGAACAGGGCACCCACAGTCTTTCAAGAGTACAAGATTTAAAATATATATCTATATCTTTTTGTAAGCAGCAGCGGTTATTGCTTTTGGTTTTAATTATTATTTTAACAGATTATTAACAGGCCCAACATTTAATCATAATTTATTAATTTAATTATCAATTAAATAAAATTAATAATAATAATTGTAAATGTGTATATTTATATGCTAGGACATCACAGTGGCGCAGTGGGTGGCATGATCGTCACACAGCAAGAAGGTCGCTGGTTTTAGCCCCAGCTGATTTAGTTGGCATTTCTGTGTGAAGTTTGCACGTTTTCCCCCGAGTTTGCGTGGGTTTACTCCAAGTGCTCTGGTTTCCCACACTGTCCAAAGACATGCACTATACTGTAGGTGAATTGAGTAAGCTAAATGGCTGTAGTGTATGTGTTGGGTTGCAGCTGGAAGGGCATCCGCTGTATAAAGCATATTTTGGATTAGTTTGTGGTTCATTCCACAGTGGCAACCCCTGATTAATAAAGGTACTGAACTGAAAGGAAAATGAATGAATAAAATTATATGTTAGATTTGATACATTTTTATTATTTTATAGGATATTATTGATTTGACGAAAAATCTAACAGGAAATCTAACAAAATCTCCTGTTCTTTAATATTGGACTTTCTGTTAAGCATTTACTTTAGCTGTTTGGGGTGGAGCAATGGTGTGTTTATTAAGGTTTCTTTATTATTGTTTTTTTTTTTCAGAGGAATGTGAGCAGTTTAAATAGTTTCAAGTACTTTTTTCCCCACACACATATGTAAACAATATTGTGTTCTTCAGTTACATAGAATCTGTACATTTACATTTGTGTGATGAACTAAGAGTGGCAGGAGGAAGTGGGGCAGTTAGCCTGGGTTTTGGGGTTAGGGGTGAAGGACACACACATACACAGTCTCACACAATCAGTTATTAGCAGACACAATCGTCACACTCATCTCATTCTGTCCTCAATGTGGTCATTGTGTCTCCATTAAAAAGAGGAGGAGTCTTCACTTCACCAACCATTCCCAGACTAGCACGCCAGCTCACCAGAGATATTTGCACATCCGCACACATGCTGCCTTTCTTAAAACCTATCTCGTTTATTAAAAGAAATCCCTCTGGCCACATTTTCCCTCATGCTGCAGTCTTGTCAGGCCTGGTTTTATTTTGATTTGTGACACTACGAAAGGAAAACTCAGCATGTTAGTTATATTTGTGTTCTTCGCTCTATGCTTTTGTGGATTTGTCTGGTTTATCGTGACCGTTCGTGGACGTACTTCTGATGGGTCAAGTTATTTACAGCATCTCATCCGAACCTCAAAATACGACTGCTGTACATGACTGATGTTAAAGTAATTAGATGAATTTGAGTGTGTGTGTGTGTGTGTGTGTGTGTGTGTGTGTGTGTGTGTGTGTGTGTGTGTGTGTGTGTGTGTGTGTGTGTGTGTGTGTGTGTGTGTGTGTGTGTGTGTGTGTGTGTGTGTGTGTGTGTGTGAGTGAGAGAGAGTAAGAGAGAGAGAGCTCATACTCGGGCTTTAGTAATGAGGGCCTTTGTTAAACCCACAGAACAGCTATTTCTGCCAGTGGCTGGAAAACAAGCACAGTCCAGATTCCACATCCTAGATTGGGAATGTTTCCGCCTCTGCTCCTTTCTAGTGTTAGAGAGAAAGAGTAGACAACAGTTGAGAATAAAAGAGGATTTTCTTGATTTAAAGTTATTACATCTACGATCTGTCATATATATTTTTTGACTATAGGCCACCATGGTGAATGGGATTTCACTTTGTTGATCCTGAAGAAATATTCCAAACAACCACTCAGATTTGATTGATATGTTTACAGTAATGTCAAGTTTAAGATTACAACAAGGGTTAGGGGGGATTACACCATTACACCTTTGTATTGTAGGAAAATCCAGGAAAATCAAAAAGATGTCATTTGTGAGGGCCTTTCCCCTGCTCTAACAGCACGCAACAATTAGCTTAGCTTAACACTTAGCTTGGAGTCCACCTATTTAAACAAACTGTCTCCCAGCACAACACTAACTCAACACATTTAACTAACAGCTAAGCTGGCTAGATAAAGCTAACACAGGCTATCAGACTCTTGTTTCTCAAATCTATTATGCATTCTCAAATATAGTTTGTAGTTTTATTCCTAACATTGTAACTTTAAATGTTTGTCATAATAATATTATGAGTCACATTTAGTCTCCTGTTTGTTAATCTACTGTTTTGGTCAATGGTCTATAGTGTAACTGTGAAATGTGCACTAGCAATTCACATAATGGCCACCAGGTCATTAAAATTAAGGGATTCTTACATCGCCTTTCAGAAAAGTTTTCAAAAGGTACAAATTTGATTCTAACAGGTACATATTATTACCTAAAAAATACAAATGTGTTTCATAGTCCCTTAAAGGTACAAAAGTGATTCTTAAAGCTACAAAAGTGTACCCTAAATGTACCAATGCCCACCTGTGTGGGACCAAAGTGTACTTTTTGAAAAGGTACCACCCCAGTGACAGATTTTGTACCTTAATTTCCGAGTGTGTACAGCAGCATTACACTGCAAAACCCAAAAAGTTAAGGTAACTCAAACCATTTGAGGAAACCGATTGCAACAAACCTTTGAAGTTCAGAAATTAATCCTAATGAGTACTGTGAACCTAATCTATTTGAGTAAATGAAGCAATTTGAGCACAGTAAAACCCAATAAATGGAGAACTCAAACCAACTGAGTACTGTAAAAATTAATAAGTTAAGGCAACTCAAACCATTTAAGGAAACCGACTGCTACAAACCATTTGAGTTAAATAATTTATATATATGAGATATATGAGTACTGTGAACTCACTCCATTTAAGTTGAAGTAATGAGGTATTTAGTTAACTCATTACCTTCAACACTGGGAGGCGCAGTAGCGCAGTAGGTAGTGCTGTCGCCTCTCAGCAAGAAGGTTGCTGGTTCGAGCCTCGGCTGGGTCAGTTGGCGTTTCTGTGTAGAATTTGGGTGCTCCAGTATCCCCCACAAGTCCAAATATAGTCCAGATATGCGGTACAGGTGTACTGGGTATAGGCTAAATTGTCCATAGTGTATGTGTGTGAACGAGAGTGTGTGGATGTTTCCCAGAGATGGGTTTCGGCTGAAAGGGCATTCGCTGCGTAAAAATGTGCTGGATAAGTTGGCGGTTCATACCGATGTGGCGACCCCGGATTAATAAAGGGACTAAGCCAAAAAGAAAATGAATGAATGTTCAACTGTGAGTTCAAAACTCTTTTCAAATAAGTAAAATTTTAGTTAACTCATTTCATTTGATAAAGTTGACTGTTGGGTTTTACAGTGTAAGAGAACGTATTTAAGTTGAGGTTAATTGATGAGTTGTGTTGTCATAAACATTAAGTTGAGAAATGTGCTAAAGTCATGGATTGGACTTCAGATTGGTCGATGCTTTAAACAAAAAACACTTATACTACTTTTGAATTGATGTTAATGGAGGAAGATACTCTTTTTGTAAAGATGTTATGGTTATAGCATCCACCTAAAGGAAATAGTTGTTAAGAATTGTAGTCTAGGTTAGAATAATCGAACATACATGGAAAGTCATCAGGGTGAGTAAATCATTACAGCATTTTGTATGAACTTTCCCTTTAAATCAGATGCAGCATATTAATAATGTGTATAAATAATGTAATATGAATTAAATATTAGGCCGGTTTAAAAGCTACAATTTGTTCTTGAAATTCAGCCAGGTTAATCCTGAATTATGCGGATCAAATGTACCCCAGCTTTATTAAAATGAGTTTTTGAGCAACACATGCTGAAGATCGGAACCAGATCAAAAATCAAGGCTGCATTACATGATATGCTCCAATCTCTAAATACTTGTTTCCTTTAAAACAATCCATTTTAAAGCATTGATCTAATCTATTAGGTAAAATTGGAGCAAGTCACCTTTGATCAACTTAATTTAGCATGCTAACTAAACCAGCCAAATCTTGACCTTTAGTTTAGTTTTGCTGCCACCTCATGGTTTGAATTGGTGTTGTTTTAGTGGGTTTACTGGTTGACGGAATATCCTTAGTCACTGACATACCAACGTGCAGCCAAATTATGCTTTTGAAGTGATCATTTTTCCTGCAGGGCTAGAAAGAGCTGAAACAACTAAGCACATGCTTTGAAATTAGAGGTTTTTCAAGTTTTTGATGCCAGTAATCTCACAAAACGCTTATGGGCCATTCTTCAACTACAGGCACTTTTAGCCTTGTGAAGTTGAGAAAAAAAACATGTTTAAAATGAAAGTAACATAGCCTCATAAGTTTAAACAAATTTTCTAGTTTTAAGATCTGTACGAGGACAAACTTAGATTAGAAGAGAAACTTTTTTTTTTACATCGTGAACAGAAAAAAAAAGTCAATTCCACCACATCTCAATATACAGCTTATTTCAAAATGAAATAAATGATGGCAGTCAGACCTTTTGTATCTAGTTTAACCAATCTTTCCACAATATATATATATATATATATATATATATATATATATATATATTATACATTTGTCAATGAAATAAATTAGTTGATTGCTGAATTGTACACCTGTCACACTCTAAAATGTAATATTAATTTGGTTAAGAGCTTATTAGAAAATAAAAAACTGAATTTGTATATTAATGTTTTAATGTTTGATGAGAACTTTTTAAATATTTTTTAAAAATGTGTGTGGTGATGGAAATGACATGTCTAAAGTTTATTGTGAAAAAATGAAAAATAGCTTCACTGATTAGCTTTGAATTGATACTAGCCTTTCATGTATACAAAACACTCCTATTTATCTTAATTTTGTTTGGTTTCTAAAAACATCATTGAATGTACAACATATAAATATAAATAATAATAAATGTATATAATACTAAATAAATGTATTTCCTTATCAAGCAATATTTACCTTTGATTATTCTTAGTGTTGTTGATAAAAATTTAAATTCCTTCATCTTGAACATGTGCTCAGATGGCAGTATTCATTTTCATAGAATCCACCTAAATAATCTCACACAAACTTTTTTTTTTTTTTTTAAAGCAACATTACAGTGTTGTGGTGGAGATGACACTGATACTGTGCGACAGCTATATTTTGTATTAAATATAATATTGATAATAGTCCCACATTAATAACTATAAAATATTAAAATTATTTCACTAGTGCTTAATTAAGATACATGAATAGATACCAGATAAATAAGAATTTAAAATGCTATTTTCATTGTTGAAGTTTAAAACTCTGGGTGTACGACAAGGCGAAAACAGTGATTTTGACACCTAAAAGGAGGTTAAACAAAATGAAAAAAATATAATAGAAACCTAGTATTTAAGTAGGTTTTATTATTAGTTTGACAAAGAAAGAGGAATTTAAACCATAATATATTTTTGAATATATGATCAAAGGACATAAAAGTGCCCGTAGTTGAAGAATTACCCTTATATATGAAGGATTTTGCAGATCAAGGTGGATCTTTAAAGTATTAGCCAGTTAGTAACCAGTTAACAACTCCAAAGAGGTTTCTATCAAAACATACCTGCAACAACCAATCACTTCCCACCAAACACATGCAACACTGAGCACTAAGCGCTTTAGCAAGAACTGAAACCATGTGTTAATACAAAGAGTGCTTGTACGTCTCATTTCCACATTGAGCACATATTTCATGGAGGGCTACAAGTCAGGTACAAAATGTTTGATTGTTTTTCTGCTTTCCTCTTCTTTCATTTGACGTTTTTAGTTTGGCATGCGAGCAGTGAGTACTGATTCTGTACCTTCCATAATTTGATTTGTTTGATTTGTGGGTATATGGTTAATCTCTAAAGCTCATTAGGTTGTGCAGTAAATTTAGCGCCTGAAAATTCTATGATATATCACAGAGGAAGAGTTTCTCTCTTTATGTGTGTGCTGGTGTGTGTGTGTGTTATTAAATCTGAATATCCTTAAATTAACTGTGCAACACCATTTGCCTTCCCTATAATCTTTCCCTCCTTTCTTCCTGTTCCTGTTCTTCCCCTTGTTTCAATCTTTCTCCTTTTACCAACATTTTATAACTTTCTTTCATTCTTGTTCTCCTACCTTTCCTTCCTTCCTTCCCTCCCCTTTTCCTCTTCTTTCCTTCGTTCCACTCCTTCCCACAGATGAGCCGACCAGTCCAAGTGCAGATCTGCGGGCACGTCATGTCCCCGCCTCCTCCGTCGTGTCCAGTGGCGGTATAAACTCCGCCCCTGCTGTGATCACAAGCCCCGCCTCCCCAACCTTCACCTTTCCCCTCAACCGCCTTTTCTCCCACAACTGCAGTGAGTGAAGCAGGGAACGAAAAACACTGTCGCTACTACAAAAATAACCATGTGCAAATCGATGTCTGGATCAAAACAATGCAACACAGATTAAGTGCCCTTGTTATGCTATTTTGCTTATTCACTTTCATGTGGTGTGTGCTAAAGCTGAATATAAAAGTACGTGGAGTTTTTGACTCCCCCCTAAAAAAGAAACGAGTCTGAAACGGGTCGTCAGAAATTACATTTCTTCTTTCTATCAATTTTCATCACCGGCTACCTGTAAACAATGGCTACGTCCAAAATTGCATAGTTTACTACTAAATAGTATGTGAAAAACAGTATGCAAGCCAAGTAGTATGTCCGTATTCATGGTATTCAAAAAGAAAGTAGGCGAAAAGGACACTGATGATCTACTACTTCAGACGAGATTCTGAAGTGCAACACTATCCCATGATGCAATACGAGAAAATTCATGAATGTAAATGAAACGACAAAACTGACGCAGACAAGTCATGTGATTATGACAAATGGAGGATGTAATGTTTTCGAGTTTCATTCATACTACTCACATTGATATTACAAAGAACATACTTTTTTAATGGTCATGTAGTAAATTCAAATTCAATTGTAGTATCTAAACAAGTTGTAGGCGATTTCGGATGCAGCCAATGTCTACTTTGAACCTCAATCTCTAAGACAGTTTGGTTGTGAATATGTTGTGAAATTTAGGGTGCTTTCACACCTGTGAATCGATTCAGTTGTTCCGAAACAGAGATTACAAATGTTACATTGTTGCTCTTTGCTCTTGAAGTGGTTTGCTTTCACACTGCAAAGTTTCTAATCGGACCAAAAGAGCTAAAACAAGTCACGTGCAAGTAAACTCTCCTTACATTGGTCAGAGTGTCAGGGTTTATTTTGCAGCGTCCCGCTCAGCTGTCAGGAGAGGTGGTGGTTTGGTGGTGATTGACAAGGTGTGCGCGAGAGAGATGCGGTGGGGAGGGGTGAGAAGGGTGCGCGACGATGCCTATTTGAGGACCAGGAGGGAGACGCGAGATTACCGGGAGATCATCACTCGTTTGCGGGCATCCGGAGACTCGCGAAACTTCCCGCCCTACTCATAATTCTCTATAATTACATATCCATAAAAACACTGTTATATAACCGCGCTCGGATCGGATCACCTCACTTAGGCGGTCTTGGAGCGATTACTTTGGCGCGGAACAGAGCGCGATTGCCCTGTTCACATATGCCAAACGAACCGCGCTAACTGGGCAAACGAGACAGGTTTCGAAACAAAAGTGTAGGTGTGAAAGCACCCTTAGATATGGTAATGAGAGTAAGTGGTAAATGAGCCCAGCAGACACACAACTTCAGAAGACGTTAACATTAGGTTCAATTTAGGTCACCAACGTCTACGAACAATTTTAATTTGACATCCAATAATGCAGTAAAATGACGTTGATATTTTGTTGATTTTAGGTTGTGTTGGAAAGTGACCAAAATCCAACATCTAACAAGCCAACATCATAAACCAACGTCATATTGACATCAAATACTGAAATTTATTCATCAAGAATGGCAACCAAAATCCAACGTCTGATGACATTATATTGGTAATGCCCACACAACATCAAGCTGTAATAGCATTAGACATTGATATTTGGTTGTTTTTAGGTTGCGTTGGAAAGTAACCAAAATGCAACGTTTGTCCAACGTTGGACAGTGACGTCGACCTTAGGTTGGGTTCTGAAGTCAACCTGATTTTCATTTCCAAACAAAATGCAATGTTCCACAACAATGGGGTACAAGGTCAGTCTGACGTCATGTTGACGTCCTGTGCCTGCAGGGTGCTATAAGTGGTTGACAATTACAACATTCCCCATCTGACCAATTAGATCAGATAAGGCTGTTTATCAAGGAGTATCTTAGAGAAACCAGATCCTCAAAAGAACCGTTTCAGACAAAGGGGGGAAAAAAGATACAGTATGATGCTCTAATGAATTTTATAAAGAAATGAAAGTGTTTTTGAGCTTGCATGGATCGTAAATTTACTGTAAAATAACATTTAAAATAGCATATGAGGGGCACTTTAAGAAATTTAGTTAAAAATTGTTGCATGTGATCGACGTAGAGCTCCCCCTACTGCATGCGTATTCGTACTGCACAAAACAGTCAAATGTGAATGTGCATGCTGCATCTCATATAGATCCACAATGATCGTTTGGTAATGCCTGTGCATCATCTTTACTGAGACTGTGATGAAGATCATCTCCCTCCCACCTCCTAATCTCAGATAGTCCCCACTCAACTCCACACTAACTGTCCTTCACCAGATCTCTCGTTCTCTCTCTTCTCCTATACTCTGTATTCCTTTTTCACTGAATTTAATGAATGGATGTCTCTCTCTCTCTCTCCCTCTCTCTCTCCCCATGAGCAGGTGATCCTAAATCTAATCGTCGCTCTTCGTACCTGTTGGCCATCACCACTGAACGCTCCAAGTCATGTGATGAGGGGCTTAACGCATATAGAGAAGAGGGCCGGGTCTTCTCGTGAGTTTTGGGATTTTTTACTATACTGTTATGATTTGCACTATAATGCAAACAACATCAGGAAGGGCATTTTTGAGATATTTAGATGTCAGTCAGTGTTTATGCTTTAACATATTCCTGTTGTGCTTGTTCAACAGGAGGCTTCCAAAAAGAGTCAAGAGCTTCTTTACTGAAGGGGTGAGTTTACTACAGTAGAAACTGTCATACACTCTCATACTCTGACACAGAGCAGAATTTCGTAATCTTGTTAACGTAAATACTGTATTTCCAGCTCAAGCTTTTGGTAATTTGTAACTTTTTGATTTAGTTGTTAATTTATATAACTGTATATGATCTCATTCATACATTTTAGTGCAATTTTCTTACTCAGAACCTCCAAACTGGTCTGACTCGTGTTGCTATATCTTTTCCAACTGATTCGACTTACGGTTTTTCGAAAAGTGACTCGGAAAATTCAGAAAATTCCCATTGACTTTACATTGGACCAAACTTTAGGAGCTCATAACTTTGCGCCAGACTGTAATAGAGACTTAAGGTTGAGCTCATTTAACTCAGACTATAAATCTGCCAATCACTGAATACCTTTCAACTTACTAGCCACACCCTAGCAAACACATAGGGCACCCTAACAAACTGTCCCATAGACTTCCATTGTAAAAAAGCTGCCATTGACTTTACATTGGACATAGTAATAACATAGCAATATATATGCTATAATATGCTAATCATACTAGCAACATGCTAATTCTTAATAAATTTATGCTAACAACATGCTAATTTATACTAGAAACATGCTAACAACATGCTAATTCATACTGGAGCCATGCTAATTTATGTTAGCAACCTCCTAGTAACTATTCAGAACACCCTAGCAACCACCTAGCAACACCTTAGCAAAGACCTAGAGCACCTTATCAACCACCTAGCAACACCTTAGCAACCAACCAGCAACACTTTAGCAACAACCTAGAACACCTTAGCAACCAGCTAGCAACACCCTAGAAACCACCTAGCAACGACCTATAACACCTTAGCAACCAACTAGAAACACCTTAGCAATTGCTTAGCAACCACTCAGAACACTCTAGCAACCACCTAGCAACACTTTAGCTATCACCTAGCAACACCAAGCAACCACTTAGTAGTGCCTTATTAACCCCCTAGCAACCACTCAGAACACTCTAACAACCACCTAGCAACACCTTAGCAATGAACTAGAACACCATAGCAACCACTCAGAACACCCTAGCAACCACCTAGCAACACCTTAGCAATGACCTAGAACACCAGAGCAACCTCCTAGCAATACCTTAGCAACCACCTAGATCACCCTAGCAACACCTTAACAACCACTCAGAACAACCAAGGAACTGAGTTGCAACACCCTAGCAACCACCATTGAACGCCTTAGCAACCATTTATAACCCCCTATCAACCACCTAGCAATAAACATACCCATCCATACTATAAACATGCTAAGATATATGTACCTCTCTATCTACGCCAGCTGTTTAAAGCTTAAAAACTACTTCAATGATTTAAACTAAAGCTACTTCAACTACTACTTGTTGTTGGATGGTGCAGTGGATGGCGGAGGGGTGTCGCGGACAAAAGTGAGTGGGGCATGGGTGTCGCAGATAAAAGTGAAGAGGGTGGGGAAGTTGCGGAAGAAAGTGAAAGTGAACAGTGGACGGGGGAGGAGGGCGGTTGAGGAGGGGGATCGGTAAAATCAGGTGCCGGATCAATTTTCAGAGGTACCGGATCCGGCGTGTTTCGGGACAAATTAAGCCCTGGTTTCAACTATAAGTTGAACAATAAAGTATGGTGTTTTTGATAGTTTTTCGATTGTCTTTTTTTGTTAATCACATATGTAAAGATGTGAGCTTGCAAATTCGTCATCTTAGAATTATAAGGTTCTATCTGATTCAGTTTTTGTCAAAATTGAGTTACTGACATATTCTTATTAAATGACTTACATTATGGTATGTTTCTTATAAGCTGTTTACATTTTTTGCTTACATTGTTCACATACTGTTTGCTATATGGAATGCAAAAACGTTGAAGCTCATTCTCTCAAAATCATTCAGAACGTAGATTGAACCCTATAATTTCAAGGTGACGAATTGGTATAACAATTTAGTCACAAAAATTTGTGACATATAGCACACCCCGACTTCATAACATAAGTTATTCAGAGGAATGTGCAATAATTAAAAATGCAGAAATTAAATATGCTGTATGCTGTAGCTTTATGCAGCTTTAAATGTTCTCTTCCTGTATTGCGCGTCTTTGTATAATGCAGTTCCCTGTTAGTGTCATATTTGTGTTTTTACATATTCTATGTTCTGGTTTAGTCTCTGGACAGTCTGGGTGCTGCTGAAGAGGCTCGCTCTAAACGACACTCTACCTCTGAGCTGGGCAACATCAGCTACAGTGACGTGAAGAGAGAAGGCTGGCTCCACTTCAAACAGATCCACACGGAGAAGGGCAAGGTAAGAGAAAGAAAGGGCAAGAGTAGCTTTAGATTGATATCCGAAGTGGTTATTACTCAGCTTGTGACCAAAGGTTATGGTTTAAAGTTGCTTTGGTTTAAAGGGGTCATGAACTGAGAAATCAAAGTCACTTGATCTTTTGATACTATAAAAGCATTCTGTGAGACTCGAAATTCAAAACGTTTGGAGTTAGTCAGCTTAAATTGAAGCCAATCTGCCTAAATGACCGGCTGTGACTGTGACATTTTATAATGTAATAGTTGGCTAAACTCCACCTCCATAGAAGAAGATCAATGCATGTTTCTAAAGCTCTGCCTGTTTAGCTCTGACCCTGATTTTTACATGTTGTGCATGAATAAATAAAGATTCTCTGAAGATGCAGTGCAATGGAAAAACACAATCTTTGAATTGCCTTTCTTCTGATCCCAACATTATGAAAGAGTGGATGAACTTCCAGATCAGGTCATTAGGATAATGGTTCTTTTTTAACTTTAATTCACTGTAGATTCATTTACAAACAAAGCGCACATTAAAGAAATCGAATTATACAATTGAAAGCAGGATAAACTCAAAGACAATTCTAAACTGACAATAGTGACTGGTTGATTGGTAATGAAGAAGTTCTCACTTCCTTCATCTCCCTCTGCTCATGGCCTTTTGCATTTATATAGTTTTTGGTGGCCTGCCAAATCTCACAAGTTAACCTGCAAACAATTTTGTGCTCAATAGATGTCTAGTTGACATCTAAACATAGACAGCTTGGCTAAAACAAGGCTAAACTTGGGCTGTCAGTGAAAATCTTATTGACATCTAAGAACAGCTCAAAACTAGACTAGTCGTCAAATAGACAGATTAGACAGGCTTTATATGTGTATTCATTCATTTCTGTTTATTTGACAACTGGTCTAGTTTTGGCCTATTCTATTAGATTTTCACTGACAGCCCAAGTTTAGCCTTGTTTTGACCAATCTGTCTACGTTTAGATGTCTATTAGACGTCTGTTATACACAAAATTGTTTGCAAGGTAACTTGTGAGATTTGGCAGGCCACCAAAAACTGTAAAAAATAACAGCCCAAGTTTAGTCTTGTTTTAGCCAAGATGACTATGTTTAGACGTCTATTAGACATCTGTTCAAATCAAAAAAACACTTGCTGGGTATCCAGTTTGTGACAGATGAGTCCCATTTTTTTAAGGATTTTGTTGTTTATATTCGTGAACTAAATGGTGGTGTTCTTAGGGACTTCATGTTTCTTCCTCTTTTTTTTCTTCCCTGTGTAGGCTATTACACTAATTTCAAGTCTAATGTTTTTATCTTGATCATTTCTTCATATTCAGTTCACACGTATTTCAAGCTATTTTCATGTTTAACAATTTGTAGACTTCTGATTGAGTATTACAGAGAGCTTACAACCTACATGTACTTACTACATTCTGCCCTGAAGGCGCAGTATGTAATTTCCGCCACTAGAGGAACATATTCATAACCAACAAAGGCATATTTTTTGGACCACTGAAGCAATTGCTGATGAGAGACAAGCATAATGGGACATAAAAACAGCAGAACTTTTATTATGCCACAATTTTCTGCTTCTGGTTCTTCTAGTTCTGATCACGTGGGGAAGAAGCAGCACTGTTTTATCATAATATATACATTTTGGGGTTCTATTATAACTATAATACATGACATATTAAAGTGTCTTACAGTAGGTGTTGCCCTATTTTCTATAAAATCAAAACAGACACTGGTTCCTAGATAAAACAGCTTATTTCTCTGGATTTGAACATTCTTTGAAACTTTTGGGATTATGTATGATAGAAAAATATGTAACACTGTTAATTTTAATGAAAACAAATCTCATATGTTGTGCCTTTAAGAACACGTGGTTCAACAAATACTATAAGTAGAATTCAGAGAACTGCACAATTTAATAATAAAGGTAGTTCCTATCACTGTTGAATTGTTTGTTAAGTGACTGATTAGTACCTTGTCTGATCTGTTGTGTATCCCTCTCTTTTGCAGAAGGTTGGCAGTGCAATCTGGCCATGGAGACGGGTGTTCTCTGTGCTTAGGACCCATTCTCTGTTTCTTTATAAAGACAAGCGAGAGGCAGTGCTTAAAGGGGCGCAATTAGGGGGCGGGGCTGAAGACGAGCAGCCAATCAGCATCCGGGGCTGCCTTGTGGATATAGCATACAGTGAAACGAAGCGCAAGCACGCGCTGAGATTGACCACGCAGGACTTCTGCGAGTACCTGCTGCAGGCGGAGGACAGAGAGGACATGCTGGAGTGGATCCGAGTCATCAGGGACAACAGCAAGACCGACAACGAGGTGAGGATGATGATGCTGCAGTAAAGTATATGATTCAGTTTTGTTGCTCTGGCTTTGTGCAGATGATGTTGTGTTTGCAAGTAAAGAGAAGTTGATTGGTTGTTTATGCTAATTGGGTGTTTGTGTTTTAGATCTGCTTTCACCCTCAGGTGTGGTAGCAATTGTAAATGTGGTCATAATACTTCATTTTATATATGTTTTACTTTATTCAAATGATTTTCTAAAAGAAACATTCTAGTATAAAAGAGTAAATTAAAGTAAGAAAATGTGCAAGTATTTCATTCTATATTTTTGAATCGCAAAAGGTTATTTTTTTTTAACTAAAATCTAAAATTGTTTTACTTTATTAAAGATACAAAAAAAACATCAGTCTGGCGGACTCAAAAAGTAGGGGAAATAGTAAAGTATAATAGCATAGCCTTTTTCTGGTGCCTTTTTGCCTTTTTTAATAATAGCCATGTTAATAAAAGCTTTTTAATTTTTTTAACTACTTTTTTGAGTGATTAACTAATTTAAGTAAACATGCTAAAATTAAAGTTAGGAGTTTTTGTTTATTTTTTAATTGAAAAAAAATCTAAATTTATTAATTAATTTATCTTTATGCTTTTGATGAAGTAGCATTCAACCTGGATGCCGGACCATTTCGCTGGAAATATCTTCAAATAAATTATTATTTAGGCCTATTTAACTATTCATTTATTATTTATGTACAATAAATGAGACAAAAATGTAAATGAAAACATAAATAAAAAAAGCTTATTTATTGACTGTCTTAGCAACTAAAACTTGCTTTATTTATTTATTGAGGCCTACTTATTTGTATGTACGTTTGTACCTTTATTTTAGTTGTCTTTTATTTATTTAATTTTATTTTCCAAAATGAATCCTCATTTCGGGCGAGGCAGTGGCGCAGTAGGTAGTGCTTTCGCCTCACAGCAAGAAGGTCGCTGGGTTGCTGGTTCAAACCTCGGCTCAGTTGGCGTTTCTGTGTGGAGTTTGCATGTTCTCTCTGCCTTCGCGTGGGTTTCCTCCGGGTGCTCCGGTTTCCCACACAGTCCAAAGACATGCAGTACAGGTGGATTGGGTAGTCTAAATTGTCCGTAGTGTATGAGTGTGTGTGTGTGTGTGTGAATGTGTGTGTAAATGTATCCCAGAGATGGGTACGCATGCGCTGCGTAAAAACTTGCTGGATAAGTTGGCGGTTTATTCTGCTTTGGCGACCCCGGATTAATAAAGGGACTAAGCCGACAAGAAAATGAATGAAAGAATGATGAATCCTCATTTCACTTAACATGTTTACAATGATAATAAAGCTTGTTAACAAGTTTTTAATGATTAATGAAGGAATTATAATGTTTTGTCTCATTTCATTTTCATTCACAAGTAGCAGGGTATTTACAGCTATTGTAAATTTCAGTCCATTCGCATCCCGTCCGTTTGTGCACCCTGCATAGTCGCAAACTGCGGTTATACCTAAAAACACATTCTAACTGCTTTAGTGTGTCGGCAGTACGACTCGCAGCAGTAAGGCTCCTTTTATAGTGTCACTCACTGTACTCTTTTATTTTATGACATTTTAAATGTTTTATATGTTTTTATGCGTTTTATTGTGAAACTAAAATACACAAATTATAAAGTACATTTATTTTATTAAACGATTTGAAATCAAATGAAATGTGAAAGTAACATATTTAGTTAAAACTAATCTCTATTATTTTATTATAAATATGCAAACATCAGCCTAATCAAGTTTTTTTTTATAAATATATGAAAATGCGCTTTAATTTGAACTTTTATATTTGTGTTAGATGTTTAGTGAATGAAAAAGTTTAGATTTAAATGATTTTTTCTGCAGTTGTCACTATGTGTTATCGTCTGCACGGCACAACGTGTCAATGTTGGAGGTTGGACAATTTATTTTATTTTACAGTAAAATTGAAACTATTCTTTTTTTATGTTCGTCTGCAGGAATTGGGTTTCTCACGACAAGCTCTCATCAATAAAAAGCTTAACGACTACAGGAAGCAAAGGTGAGATACAGTACAAGACCACTGCAGAAACTTCAACACATTTTATTAATCCGAATTCAAAAATGACCTTCTTGGTTCCCTTCTGCAGTCCAACGGGTAACAAACCAGACTCCTCACCCAGAGTGCATCGAATGACCTTCCTCCTCAGCAAGCCAGACAACAGCGCACCTCCACGCTCCCCAAAACACGAGGCCAAAGATGAGAGCAGCCCCCCAAAATCTCCCTGGGGTATAAACATAATGAAGAAGAGCAAGAAGGCCGGTCCTAAAGCTTTTGGCGTCCGTCTAGAGGACTGCCAGCCTGCAGTAAACAACAAGGTTTGTCCTGGATTTTCTAGGGAAAAGTTTGGGAACAGAAAGACGTTTTTTTAGTAGATTATTTTGCTTGCCAATGCTGCATTTATTCGATCAAAAGTACAGTAAAAATGTTAAATATGTGAAATATTGCGAAAGTGCTTTCTTATTAATTTGATTTGTCTTTATTTCTTAAGCACTTTTACAATGTAGATTGTGTCAGAGCAGCTTAATATAGAACAAGTTCAATTAAAAGTATTTTAAAATGTAATTTGCTCTCGTGATTCAAAGCAGAATTTTCTTCATCATCATTACTCATATTATCCTTCAGAAATTAATCTAATATGAGGATCTGATGCTCAAAAAAACATTATTATTATTATCAGTGTTGAAAACATTTGGGTAACTTCAGATTTTCTGTGAAAACTCTAATGTAAATTATAAACATGTAAATTATTTTATTCATAGAAGAAAAAAGCTATTTCAATTAAATGCTGTTATTTTTAATACTTTTAATCAAATAATCCTAAAATAAGTACAATTGTATCAGTTTTCACAGAACTATGAAATTGGAAAGAAATTAATCATTATTAACGATCGAGTACCAATAACTATTGATCATAGTAGAGCACCAAATCAGAATATTACACTAATTTTAGAAGGATCATGTGACACAGTAGACTGGAGTAATGATGCTAAAAATTTAGCAATGAATCACAGGAATATATTACATTTTTAAACTACATTGACCAAGAAAATACTTATTTTAAATTGTAATAATATATATATGTATTTTTTTTACATTTTTTATTAAATAAATGCAGCCTTGGTGAGCAGAATTGGCTTTAAAAAGAGAATGAAAAAATCCTTAATCTCAAACTGTTAACGGGTAACATGTGTGTCCTCGTTATTTTTATGTGAGCATGTTTAACGTGTGTTTGTGTTGTGTGTGCAGTTCATTCCTCAGATTGTGGAGATCTGCTGTGGGCTGGTGGAGGACATGGGTCTGGAGTATACAGGGATCTACAGAGTGCCAGGAAACAATGCTGTAGTCTCCAGTCTGCAGGAGCAGCTCAACAAAGGAGTAGACATTAACATCACTGAGGAGGTGAGATGAGTTTCCATCCTAATGCAAAGCAAATCCTCAAAAACTGAAATGCGTAAGCATTTCTATCAAGTTGTTTGAGCATCTGACAGTGGTATTGGCAACCTGGTAGTCAAGCAACCAGAAAGGCTGATCAGTTTTTAAGCCAGAATTTATTCAGTTAGCCAATGTATTGCATACATAAATAATTTGGATGTTACATTGACTGAAATTGCTGACGTGACAAGATAATGTTTAGGTCCAGTGAAATTAAAATAAAGGTATTAAGATGTTGGTGAGAGTATTGTTAGTTTTAATGATATCTATTAGCTAGTGTGCTGCATTGGCGTTGCTAGGCCTATTTTTGGGGAGCTGCAGAATCCTCTACTTTTTCATTTGATTGTCAAAACACAGCCGTGGACTGCGAGAGAACGTTATTTTTTAATAATATTATTGTTATAATATCGACTTATTTGCAGTTCTTTGATATAAATAACCTTGTATCACCTGTATCCCAATGTCATGGAGGACAGGTCGGGTTTTCTCTGTGTTCACATCATCAGCACAGCTGTTTCCTCCAGCAAAAAGTGTAACTCTTAAGAAACATTTCGCTATTTCTATTTCAAAATAAACTACCAATATTAAACACTTTACAGTTCATGTGGAATTAACTATACCAGGGTTTTTCAAAGGCTAAGACAGTGGGCCTCCCTTTTGACACAACTTATCCATTGGCGCCCCCTTCCTCCCAAACACGCACGCACACACGCACACACACGCATACGCACACAAACACACACACACACACACACACACATATATATATATATATATATATATATATATATATATATATATATATATATATATGTATATATATATATGTATATATATATATATATATATACAGTATATATAAAGACACAGACAGATGTCAGACTGTTAACTCACTTTTATCATCATTTGCATGAAAGTGCAATTATTTACAGAGTAATAACAAGTATTTTAATAAAACATTTTAAAAACTAGGATGATGGTTCAATATGAATAGAACAGATCCAAGAACTGTCCATCCCAGTCAAAACAGAAACCGACCCATTGTATTAGCAGGCATATACCTGTATTGGCGGGCTTGTCAAACAGAAGCGAATTCACAGCTATGGCCTTCTGGGTAAAAAGGTTTTCTTATATTTGACGTATTATTTTTTTGCTTTGTTTAATTAAAACTTTTAAATATAATAAAAAAATACATATAATAATTAAACTTAATAATTATATTTTTATTATATTATATTTTCCCGCGCCTTCCCTGACATGCTCTGGCGCCCCCCAGGGGAGGCGCGCCTCACACTTTGAAAACCCCTGAACTATACCATACAATGTTGCACAGAAAGGATAAAACACAGTGACAGAAGCACTTATAGAATGAAACATCAAGTGTTGTCTAGTATTAAAAAAAACACTTCTTATTTATTATTATCATTCAGATTGTAAAATATATGAATTAACCTGTAAGTTTAAAAAGATATATTTATATGTTTGTCATTTGATTAGAAAAGGGGCAGTTTATTTATTTGATACATGGAAAAAAATGCATATTGAAAACTACAGTAAACAGGAGCGTTGAGCCTTGAGATTACAACCTATATTAAACAAATATTTTAAAGTGTATTACTATTAAATTACTACTTATAAAAGTAATATTAGGGTTAATATATATTATCATAATTTTTTTTCAACCTTAGAAAAGTGCTAAGCCCCCCTAAAATGAAAATCAAAAAATCGCCCCTAACATGTCTGGCCCAGTTAAAAGGGGAGGAGCTACCCTTTCTTCATGTTTCAGTTGAGATTACAGAATAAATCAAACATTGGATAAAAAGGCACATTTCAAACCAATTATTTAACTGCTGTAATTAGTATCATTAATTATTGTTATTTAAATGTTTGTTTATTATTTGTTTGTTTCTATTTTGCCTTTTGATGTTACATCTTAGCTCAATGCTTCACAATAAAGTCCATTTGTAATTTTTTTCAGAGGATAGGGTGGAAGGGTGGTTAAAAATATATAATCTTTACTTGTTTATTGAATGTATTCTGTAAACTGCTTCATCTATTCAGCTGATGCATTTCAATCTGCCAGTGTTCTCATTAACTCAAGGTTAAAAACCGCCTCAACAGGGCGTTTCGAAAAGTTTTGAATGTTTTTTATGAAATTTGCCATTTCCTTCACTCGTTATTCTCTTATGTGGTACTTCAAAATGTCCATTAAAACAATTCAATAGAAACCTAGCTACTGTTAAATTTCTATGAGCTTTTTGACACCAAGTCAACATTCTGGTTATATTCACTTCTCTTGTTTCAGATGATACTTCCTCCTCCTACTGAGTATCCTCTGTTGTTTAAAAACTGCTTTTGTTTTTGTTTTGTTTTTTTGCTCCTGTACAGAAATGGCAGGACCTGAATGTGGTGAGCAGCCTGCTGAAGTCCTTCTTTCGTAAACTCCCTGAACCCCTCTTCACTGATGGTGAGATCAGGAGCATTCTCGCTGTGATCTTAGTGCTGCTTTATATTAATATAACTAGTAAATGAATGGAAATTTATTAAATGTTTTGAAAAGTTTGCAAGGTGTGAAGTACCCTTTGACATGAAGTGAATTTTTCCTCCTTTTATTTCCCTTCCTTTATTTGCTCCTGAAGATAAATATAATGACTTTATCGATGCCAATCGGATGGAGAACGCCAGCGATAGGCTGAGGACAATGAAGAAATTGGTATGAACTTGTTTTCAGCATGTTCGTAATTGAAAGAAAATCAATTATAGTCTAAACTTTTTTGATTACCCTAGTCTTCAGTGTCATGTCATCCTTCAGAAATTAATCAAATATGAGTATTTGTTCCACAAGAAACACTATTAACATTATGATCAACAACAAAGCTATTCTATGCTATAAATATATTTGCATAAATGGCACTTTTGATTAATTTATTGCATTGTCTTCTCTTTATTCCTGCAGATTCGGGACCTACCAGATCATTACTTTCACACTCTGAAATTTTTAGTTGGACACCTAAAGACGGTGGCTGACCACTCTGAGAAAAACAAAGTGAGCAATGCTTGATTTTCTGTGATTCTGTGAAAATTATTTAATTTAATTTAATTATTAATTTAATTATTCAATTCGCCCATTTTTCTTTTTAAACAAAATAAATATAAAATTTTTACCATACAAGGCGTAATGTAACACTTAAGTAATTTACTTGGGTTAAGATTTGTAAGTGATAAAATAATTATTAATTATTGTAAATATATATGAGGGATTTGAGGTTGGCTTTGCTCTAAAAAGGATTATGATAAAGACTTTCAAATAAAATACTTTTATTTGACTTGAAAAGTGTGTTTGTGTGCCTTTACAGATGGAGCCGCGTAATTTGGCTCTGGTGTTTGGCCCCACTCTTGTTCGAACTTCAGAGGACAACATGACAGACATGGTCACCCACATGCCAGACCGCTACAAGATTGTGGAGACACTCATTCAGCATGTAAAGCACAAAACTGACACAGCATAACACCAACTTCTCAGAAAGTCTCCATTTTATTATGATATTAAACAACAACTCTCTCTCTCTCTCTCTCTCTCTCTCTCTCTCTCTCTCTCTCTCTCTCTCTCTCCACACAGTACACCTGGTTTTTCTGCGAAGAACAGGATAAGGATGAAAAGGTTTGTTTTCTTTTTTATATAAAGGGCTCCGGTTATTCTTAGTACATTAGCAGATACTTTTATCCAAAGTAAATTATAAACAAGATGAGAAAGATGAGAAAGCTCTCTCTATATACTGCTTTAATCTTTTATTTTAAGTAATTTTGAATAATAAGGATAGCTAATGCAGAGGTTCCCACTCTTTTCAGCCTGCGACCCCCAAAAAAACAATGCCAGTGACTCATGACCCCCAATATCATCTGAAGTGGTTATAAATATAGAAACTTTGCATGCAATGGCGCACACACACTAATAGGCCCAACTCTATTCTTCATTTTTTGTTTTTTTTTATGTATGTGAGTGCTGTGAATGTGCCAGAAATTTTATCCTGGTGCCATAAAATCTATCTGCTGCATCTAACGCTATTGCTGTGTCTTTAATATTATGTAATCACCCCAAGGGTCGCAATCTATATATACATTTATATATATATATATATATATATATATATATATATATATATATATGCATGCAAATGCTGTAACTATAAACTACTATTTTTATCTTCAGTAGATTATAGATCAATATGTAATTCTAATGGTTTAATCACCAAGTCACCCCCTTTATTGTTCGGCAAGCCCCTGAGGGATCCCGACCGCCACTTTGGGAACCATTGCGCTAATGAATAAATGTGAATGAAAAAATCTTAAACAACAGTCTTCTGCTTCACAATGAGCTTCTGATTAGCCAGTTAGTGTTTATTCTCCAAAAGAAACCGGCGGGATGTACTTTATCCCTTACTTATGGAATCTTTATGATTACACTGCTAAGCATTTAACTTTTACAGTCTGTCATGTATCTAAATATTTGCCTGTCGTCTCTCAGACCCCAGTGGACACAGAGGATGTCCAGCCTGCCCCAAACATTGATCATCTGCTCTCCAACATTGGCCGCACAGGCATGCTGGGTGAGGCTTCAGGTGAGGTATCTTAACAACCCCAACCAAGAATGCTCTGGTTAAAATAGTCAGTCATAGTAAACTAATAGTCTTCATTAGCTGACTAACAGCCTTTGGCGAGCAGTCATTTTCCACCTTAACGCCACAACACATACTTTCATCTGCATGTGGACGGACACATCTGTCTGTTGGTTACAGTAGTAGAAACATTTCCTGCATGATAAGTTCTCTACATTTTCTCTTGAGTTTTGGTTTCTTTTTAAAAAACCTTTTGTTATATTCACTTTCTGCTGTCTTTCTCTGTACATTTCTGCATTCCTCTCTTAGCTGAGCCTGTGGAACAGCCACTGCGGTAGGATGGGTTTCTCCTGCCATGACCTCTCTATGTGTGTGTGTGTGTAAATGAGTGTGTGTTTAATGCCTTTATGTACAAATGGGAGTGTCAGTGTTTGTATTAATTGATTAAGTTGATTATGGGCCCCATTTAAACCTTGTATTAAAACTGTGCTACTTCAAGACTGTATTTTTGCTGTAGCTTTATTATTATTATTATTAAGAATATCTCTGATAAAATAGAACAGCTCATTATGGGTGTATTTAATGTATTTGTACATACTAAGCATGATTTACTCTACCTGACAAAAGTCTTGTCACCTATAATAACTTGACTTCTAGTTGATCATTTGGTATCAGAAGTGGCTAATATGAAAGGCAAAGGCCTCTAGATTACTCTTATTTTACCAAAATAAAATATGATCAAGCCTTGATTTTGAATTTTTAAATTAGGACAGTAATATCTGACTTTGCTTGGACAAAAGTCTTGTCACTTAACAGAAATAATGTACAGTATATAATATAAAGTCATGGTGCAGTGGGAAAAGCATTAATATTGTGTTTGACTCCCATGAGCTTGGAGGACTGCATCCATTCATCTCTGCATTGACTCAAATAACTGATTAGTAAAGTCACCTGGAATGGCAAAGAAAGTGTTCTTGCAGGACTCCCAGAGTTCATCAAGATTCTTTGAATTCATCTTCAATGCCTCCTTCTTCATCTTACCCAAGACATGCTCAATAATGTTCATGTCTGGTGATTGGGCTGGCCAATCCTAGAGCACCTTGGTTAGCACTTAAGGTTGAAGTATGATAAGTAGCGCTATCCTGCGGAAAAAAAGTGCCCTCTCCTGTGGTTTGTAATGTAATGGGCAGCACAAATGTCTTGATACCTTAAGCAGGTCGCACACCAGAATCGGCACTCAGTGCCGCGCCACACATTTCAAAATTCTAAACATAGGTTTCTATCAGGGTACACACACCAGCGCCGCAAGTCGTCGGCTATCGACGGCTGTCCGTGGCACCCAGCCACCACTCAGGACACTGTTCATATTTCTGCCAGGCCACAGACTGCCATCTGATTAGTTTTATTTAAAATAGCATGCGAATGTGCGTGTCTGGTTGTGTGATACTTTCAACTGTCATGTTCGGGCTGTGTCGCCTCAGTGGTGCATCCATTGTGTGACGCCCTTAAAGTTGTTGATGTTGCCATTCACTCTGCAGATCTTTTGCACGCCCCATACTGAATGTAACCCCAACCCATGATTTTTCCTTCCCCAAACTTGACTGATTTCTGTGAGAATCTCCCGTCTGTGCGAGTACCAATAGGTCTTCTGCAGTATTTGTGATGATTGGGATGCAGTTCAACTGATGATTCATCTGTAAAATCTACCTTCTGCCACTTTTACAAATGATCAACTAGAAGTCAAGTTATTATTTGTTGCTCTTACAACTGGGATCGACAACAAGACTTATGTCAGGTAGTGTAGTACAAGTATGAGGGAAAAAAATTGAGAACTAATTAAGAAATTATTTTTGAAATTTGACAACTCATTAAATTTAGCTTCAGTACAATCCGATTTTGAGTTCACAGAACTCATCTATGACGTTTTACTTATATTTGATTGAAATAAACTTATTTGTTAAAGTGTATCTGAATATTGAAGAGCATAGCCTTCAGAATTAGTGAAAAACACTCATACCAGGTGAACGGGGCCTGTGCGTGGTGGTAAATTGTGTTTGTTTGGTCTTTCTCCCTCTCTGACAATCACAGTTTCTGCCCTTGCCTTTCCCATAGCTTATTTCATTGTCCGATGTCATCAGTGTGTGCTGTGATGTCATCAGTGTGCGCTTCATCTTTTTCACTGCATATATGAGCGCTTTCACTTCTTCATCTAAGACCCTGTTCACATTGGAACATGAGCTGACAATCAGAGGCTGGTTGTTCATTACACAAGTTGTTTGTTGCGGATCTTGTGTGAACACTGTCTCAAAATCACTGTTTATGGGGCGACGCTTAATGATTGACACAGAGGCTGCTGTATGCCTTATATATTAATGAATTAATTTACTGACAATGCCAAAAGGTCCATCCTCCTCTGTGCCTCTCATTAATACAGCAAATATTTAACATGGTGCCAAAATGTTAATTTTCACTAACTTCCTCTAACAATCTCTCTCCCTGTCTCTTCCTTTTTTTTTAAACTGGCCAGACTCAACCAACAGTGATTCTGCAAAATCTAAGGTCAGTATTGACCAAAGGCTATTTAATATGGTTGTTGTGTTGAAGAGTTAAAGTAACTGGATAACTTTGAATCCTCATTTATTAAGAAGAACTAGTTGTTTTACACATTATTTGATTGTTTAGTTATTTGTTTTGTTTAATATAATACTTTTTTATTGTTTTAATATTTTATTTATATAGTTGCATTTCTATGAAGTCAATCTAGGGTCACATATACTTGCTAAATAAACGAAAATAAAGTATTGAGCAAAAACTATGTAAATAAATGCAAATCTGATTTTGCGATGCTGCTTTCACTTTGCACTTCATGTTTCTGTACATTTCACTTTGTGGCCCTGATTTATTTAGCCTGATATATATATATTTAGGGGTGTGACAAGATCTCATATGACGAGATCTAGTGAGATTAAATCGCAACAAGATTTCTCGTCGAGGTGAAAAGTTGTCTTGTGAGTTGTGATGTTATGATGGAGTGTGAGGGTAAAATTAGCACTGAAGATTGGAGGCAAGATTTGATTTGAACCACACACCAAGTGCCTCTGTGTTGCGCGTCACTCGTTTGTTTGGGCAGGTGTGGCATAACTTTTTTTTAAATTAAACACCTTAATCACCTTAATCAAACTATTACTATCGTGAAGGACTTTTAGCTGCATTTTGCAGCTACAGTATTAAATTACATTTAAACAACTCTCTCCTATCAGTCCTTACTTCATTGTCACATTCAGTACCTCAGAGTGAGTCATGAACGAAATGTTGCTTAATAAAATAGAAATTGCTGAAAAATTACAAAAATGTAAAATAACGTTCATTACAAGTTGATTTTTTAAAAAAGCATCTAAATATTTTGATATTTGTGATTTTTAGTTTTTTTTTAATTAAAGAAGTTAAAATAGGATAAAAATCTCGTCTTGTCTCGTGGAGTAGGCATCTCGTCACACCCCTAATATATATATATATATATATATATATATATATATATATATATATATATATATATATATATAAATATATATATATATATATATATATATATATATATACATACACACACACACACACACAAAATGTGTTAATGTTTAATCAAAATGTTTCTCTCTCTCCTAATGCAAGAGTATATTAGATGATCATTGTTAACATGTTAATTAAAAAACTTTTCAATAGATGAGTAAAATGCAGCCTGGTGTGAACTCTGTACTGTTTTTCTTTTATTTGCTGCAACTTATCTCCAGAAAATCTAGAAACAGGGACTCAGCAGCTGGTCTAAAACAGGATGGGGAGCAGATAAAATCAAATTCTATGTATTACCAAAGACTAAAATTAGAAATAAAATTTATATGGGAGCAGTACAGGAGCAGGAGTCTTTTTACCAAGAGCGGGATTTAAACTTTGGTCTGGGAGTGGACGGGACAAGATTTCTTTCTGTGGGAGTGGGACAGGACAGGAGTGACCATCCACTCCCGTGTCATCCTCTAGTGCAAAGAGAAAACAGCATCGCAAACTCACAGCTGACTAAAAAGCAAATCAAAACGAGCATTGCTATTGGCTGGACAGGTTTTGTAATGTAATAATAAAAATGTTTTGGAAGTATAATATTTTTTTATTTTTTTATTTATTTATTTTATTTTATTTTTTTGCAATACTAGATTTTTATTTGCAGTTCCTTTTTTGTTTGCAAATTTCATTTTTATTTCTCAAAACTTTAGTTTTTTTTTGTTTGTTTGTTTTTTGTTTTGTTTTTTTGCAAAATTTATTTTTATTTTTTTATTAAAAAAATAATAAATGCTTTGCCATTTTTGGAGATTTGCATGTATTTATTTCTTTGTTTTTGCTCAATACTTTATTTTTTGTTTGCAAAACTTTCTTTTATTTTTCAAGTATTTATGCCCCTAGATTGACCCCATACATTTCTAGTATTTTTGTGTAGTTTACAGTACATCTAATAATAATTATTAATGATGCCATATATTTATAATTAATCTATTTCTTCTACTTTAATGATACTTAGGGGTCATGGGGATCAAAACGTGACTTTACTGCCAAGGATATCCTTACATTATCAATTATGTCGGCTGTGACCCGCAAACGGCGGAAGCGGCACAACGGCCGTCTCCTCGGCAGCAGCACAGACGACGATTCTGAGCATGAACCAATTAAATCCTGCATCTCCGAGAAAGACGATCTGCAAGAGATGGGGCAGGTTGCATCCTTCTGTGCCCCACGAGCAGAGGGAGAGGAGGATGACGATGAAGAGGAGGAAGATGATGAAGAGGAGGAGGAGGGGGCTGAGAGACAGAAGGCACAAGAGCAGAAGGAAACAGTAGTCCCCAGCATTTCCTCAACAGAGGAAGTGACATCAACAGTGCTGCTGAGCGAAGAGGAAGAGCAGAAGTCTGAAGTGAAAGGAGGACGCAGCTGGAGATTAGATGATGCTCGCTCTATTGTGTCAGGCTACTCTACTCTGTCCACTTTGGGGCGGAGCTTAGCTTCAGAGGGGCGGGGCGAGGATGCAGATGATGAGCATAGTGAACTAGTGAGTGAAACTGATAATGAAAGCGGGTTTGCTTCACGTTCCCTCACCCAAGAAAGGCCAGAAAAACCAAACCGTTCCAACCAGAACTCTCATGCGTCTCCTGAACCAACCGCACCACAGAGCTTCCTCTATGCGCACTGCAAATCACCTACACCCTCTGGCTCCGCCACCGCTCCATCTCCCCCTTCACAACACATCACAACCAACCCAGAGGACAGCGCAGCACGCTCGTCTACTCCCTCAACCTCCTCTTACTCCTCATCCGCCTCACAGCGGCTCCACAACCGCTCTTTCAACTCCCACCGCCTCATACAGTGCGACACCCTTGCACGCCGTCGGACAAAGGCGGACAAAGCCAAAGCTCCCTCAGTGGACCTTTCCGAACTCTCGAGCTCCTCCGCCGCAGAGGAGGACCGCCAGTCAGGTGCCAATCAAATCCCTGACTCCTCTCCGTCTCCTTCTTCAAAAGCCAAAGGGTTTAGCATAAGAAACGAGTGTACGCCAATATCCATGGTTGGTCCCGGAAGTAAGGGGTGTGTGTTGTCCCCCGGGCAAGGATCCCTGGCGGATCAGGTACGTGCTCGTCTAATGGGCTCGGCGGATGACCTGTGCAGCGTTGGCCTGAGAAAGCAGCTCTCGCCGGAGACGCGCCGGAAGAGACGCGCTTGGAGGAGACACACAGTGGTCGTCTCCCCTACGGATTGTTCAGACAAAAAGCCAACGGTCCAAAGCACCAAACCTCTAGCTTCACCCTCCCCTGTTGAAAAGCAGGATGTCAGAGAGTCCCACCCAGAGTGCTCAGAAACTGAAGCCCCTACTGCACGTCGGGCCGTGCCTACCTCGCGCTTTCGTGATTTCTTGTAGCAGTGGTGGTGTGTACAGGCTAGTGAACCAAGAGAGTTGGATTTGGGTTGTGTTGTAGCTGCATACTCGGTATGTTCAAAGTGAGTTCACACTAACAGCGATTCACACTTGCTTTCCACACTTTTATCTTAAGGCATAACCCCAGGTGATCATTGTTTTAAACATTGCTTTCTTACAGAGCAAGTTACTTTTCACACTTGTAATTTAGAAGCAAGGTAACTTCTTTTAACCCAGGGTTATGAAACTCATCCTGCAGGCACAGAACGTCAACATGACCTCATATTGATGTTGTAGCCCAACGTACCCCAACGTCATGGGGACGTTGGATTTTGTTTTGGAAATGAAAATCGGGTTGACGTCAGAACCCAACGTCTGGCTGTTGTCAATGTCCAACCTAAAATCATATCAGCATCTAATCAAATTACACCTTGATGTTGTGTGGTTGTTACCAATATAACATCTATCAGACGTTGTATTATGGTCACTTTCCAAAACAACCTAAAATCAACCAAATATCAACGTAATCTGACAGATCGTTGTAAAATTGTCTTTAGATGCTGGCTGGACATCAAATTTTGGTCACCTGACGTCACAACCTAAATCTAACCCAATAATAACATCTTATGATGTTGTGTGCCTGCTGGGCAGTTACAGTGAAAGGTTTGGCATTTCAGTGCTTGTTTCCTTTTATCATCTAATAGTTTAACTTAAAACTTTAACTACAATCAACAATAAATAATATGAGCATGGAAGTACCGACCACATTCTGTACTTGTCCAATCAATGACACTTACACAGCAAATATGCAAATAAGGATGATAACCAAAGGGTTTAGAATTGTAGAGTGTGAAATATCAGAGTAGAAATACAAATTATTCATTCATCAAGTCAAGTCAAGTTGGCTTTATTGTCTTTTCAACAATATACAGTGCAGTACACAGTGAAACGAAACATTGCTCCTCCAGCACCAAGGTGCTACATCAAACAACATAAATTGACAACATAATTCAGGACTGTACATTACTATAAATTGAAATTGAACAATTGAGATTGAAATAAAATAAGATATTAAAGTAAATTTAAAAAAAGTAAGAAAATTGGAAGCTGGAAACTTGAAACTCTAGTGGTCTAATGTTAATGTTCTAATCCATTTCCATTAATTATGCTAAGGTAAGCTAAAAGTCCTCTCACCAGACTCAGAGATCAGCTGAATGGGTTTAAAATATTGTAAAACTCAACTGTTTAACTGTAACTCTGAGTTTTCCTTTAACAACAATGAACTAGGGTTAAAGGGATAGTTCACCCAAAAATGAAAATTCTGTCATCATTTACTTAACCCTTCACGTTCAAAACCAAACAAGCTGAAGTTCAAGTGAAACTGCAGTAACTGTTTTCAGACCTGTGGATTTTTTGCTTTGTTTAATGCTTGATTTTCATAATTGTATGGAAAATGACCACCTTCATTTGGTTTGTTTCACTTTCATGAACTAAAATGAATTTACTCTTTTAAGAGTGCATCTGATTATTCTAAAATTCTGCTCTTATGCATTCTTACAATGCATTTCAACATTTAAACATCAAGAGGTGCATTTTGATTTAACTAATGCAATCATTTGTATGCTTGACATTTGCAGTACTCGTGTAACCCATATTCTTAAACAAAACCATCTAAGTGTAACAGAGGTCAGCTAGTATAGTGCTGTGCGGGAAACCTCACTCCTCTAAACCCGAAAAGGTGCTCTAGTGGTGATGGATGCTATGGTCTATAGCCTACTTGCTAGTGCAACCAACTCCCATGCGGAGAGTCGCCGGATTGATCCCAGCTTGGGTGGTGTAGGACCGACAGGGTGACATAAGGGAGAAAATGCACCAATTTCTCTAAATGAACCAGTTTTGACGTGTCATCTGTAATAAGGAATAGGATGGAAATGGACAAACTTCTGCCTCAATTCAAAGGTCTAAAGAAATTAGTACTTCGAATGAGCTTTTTACCCCCAGAATGTCTTTAGGTGTCATTTTAGCAGCATGTTCCGCAATAATTTAGTTTCAAACTTCAATTTTAGCTTATTTATTTATTGTCACTGCAGTACATTGCTAATCATTTCCAAAAATGAGTACTCTTATTTATGCAAATGAGTGACTAGCATCATCCTGTCCTCCGGTGAATCTGCATAGATGAATCTCTTTGTCTCTGTGAATCGCTGTTGGTGTGAACGGTCCTTTAGTTTGCCGTGTTGAGTACAAAATGCAAACTCTATTATACTATACTTTACTACACTATACTATACAATGTAAAGCCCTTGGTCAAGTCGAATTTACATCACACTTACTTACTGTTGCCAAAGTTTTTTCTTCCTTTCACATTTCCTTATTTTTTTAATCCTGGCAAGTCACACGACAACATTCAGCTCTTCAAAATGACTGCCAAGACCCTCACGACGTACATGCCATGGAGTGCTTTTATGTTTTCAAGTCCCTGATGAACCGATAATGTGCCGGTACAGTATTGGTTAAACAGTGTTATCAAACGAGAGCAGTGTTGATAGTGACGGTTTTACTAGATTTAACACAGGCCGTTGAGCTCAGAGCAGCTGCGTAACTCTACCAGTAACTCGCTACATTAAGAAACATAAGACGCAGTGTGTGGCGTTCACCTTCCCACATGTTCATCTACACTGAGTGACGGCTCATTGGTGAAATCACTTCAGATGAGCGTGTATGTGTGTCTGAAATTGTCTGTGTAAACCGTATGTGGTCGAGTATGTGTGTGTGTCAAATGATTTTGTAACATTTGTACAAAGCCTTGCTTAAGTTAACCTTGTAAATACACATATATTATATTGTCATTTCCTTTTTTTTCTCTTTTATTTTAGCTTTTATATGGTTTACAAAAGTGCGCTTGGGTGCACGGTCATTTCTTTCAAGATGTTACTTGAAACGTTGTTGTTTTTTTTCCCTTAATATTTTTCGTTTGTTTGTTTTATACACAGTATATATTATACATATATTTTGTATGAATATAATAAGTACTTTTATTTGGAAATCTTGGGGTGTACCTGTTTTAACTCCACTAGACTGTTTTCCCTGTTAATGGCCTTTCTCTGTGACTTACAAATACTATGCAGAAATCTATTCACCTCAATGCAAAGAACAGAGATCTAACCTGCAAAGAGTGTCTGTCACAAGCTATAATAAATTCTTATTGCAGAGCGTATTTGATTCTTGTCTTGTTGTTTATGTACACTGTTATCATTTATATACACCGCATTAAATTTATGAATAGTTCTTAGTTGTTGTTCTTTAATGGGTGCGTATTTTACCCCTTTTACAAGGTGTAAGGTAAACCTTTGGTTTCATTAGTATGTGTCTGTAAAGTTTCAGCTCAAAACACCCATCGGATTATTTATTCAAGAGTTCACACTTAGCTGATTATTGATTATAAAGCTTGTTTGGCATGCTTTCCTGCGAGAAAGCCCTGAGCTCATAAGATCCTCAAGCCCAGGGCTCCCTCCCGTTTGCCAGGTGTGAGGGGAGTTTGAGCTCAGGTTGCTCTCGAGAACTCCCCTGCTGTAGTAGCTAATGAACAGATAGTGATTGCTCTTAAGAGATAACTACTTACTAGGAGCATGTCTATGGTGCTGTTTTGGATTAGTCAGTTAACTTAGGGTGCTTTCACATCTGTAGTTTGCTTCATTTGGTTCGGACCAAAGGCAATTAATGATACATTGTTGCATTTTCTGCCGTCTTTGGGTCGTTTTAACACCACACTGCTGGCTTAGGTCCAAACCAGTTGAAACGAACCAAAATGCAGTCATCTGACAAAATCCACATCACTTTTAGGCCAGATGTTGTTGAACATATTTCCTAAACTGCTTATTGATTGGTCAGAATTCACGTGCAGGAAAAATGCCATTGAACTCCCGCAAGTAAACCGGCAGACACAAAATGTTGCTTTTTACTATGGAGGGACGACTGCGCTGACTGATTGTATCCCTGCTTTAGACAAACTATACATTTCGAGAATGAAGCGCGGCTGCGGCTGGAAAACAATGTTTTAATGCATCGCTCGCCACTTTAGGAGGAGACGTGAATTAATTTAACCAAACTGCGACATTATCATCTTGCGGAAATATTACCAACGATCCATCAGGTAATGTTTTCCTCTCTCTCTCTCTCTCTCTCTCTCTCTCTCTCTGTTGGTAAAGCGCTGTCAACAAATATTTTTGACCACAAACGAACCGCTCCAGGGTTTATTTGAAAGTGTACCGAGCTAATTTTTCTGCTTTTGGTGCGCACTCGAGTACGATTGCTGCATTGTCACCTGCCCAAACGAACCGCACCAAAATGGAAAACAAACTCTAGTGCGATTCAATCAATCTAAATAAGGCAGGTGTGAAAGCACCCTTAAGTTGCATGTTTTTGGATGGTGGGACGAACCCGGGGGAAACCCACATTTATTTTTATTTTTTATTTTTTTTGCCTGTTCGTTTACCTGTTCTTTTAATTGTGACCCATATTTGATTAATGTGTTTACACTTGCCATACTATTCACAACATCGCATATGCGTAAAGGCGGGTTCTAGCATCTGCACCACACTAGCCACGATGGAAGAACTTGTCTTGCTTTTAGCTCTGCAAAAAATCTGCGGAATCGGGTCACATTTAACTGGCGGTGTAAATGGGGCCAGAGACAGACACGGAGGAAGCTGAAATACAGCTCATTAGTCAAAAATACCAAGTGAGTTTATTTGATGCATTTATGGTGGAGTTTATATAAGCCTTTCTGAAATGATGACACACACATATAGACATGCATACATACATACATATACATATATATGCGCATTTACCGACACCATGCGGCCGTGGTGATTATAGCAGTTAAGAATTACATAGCAATTTTACTCTATTAAAAACATGCTCCGTTTTAAAAATGTTTTAAACTTATAAAGCTTTTTAAAAATCACAGAGATTTGTAACAAATATTTTAATGCTAGCTTATTTAAAAAAAAAAAAAAAAGTTCTGTGGACGTGTGTAGGCTACATGGCGTCTGTCAATTATTTTTATGTTAGGAAATTTTAAAAAAGAGACTTGTTGGGTTTATATAACTCAATATGACTGTGGACAAACTACATACAGACAGTTCTGTCCAAACAGCTTACAAAAGTTGATTTTCATCATAGGTGCCCTTTAAGCATGAATAAAATGAAGTCCGTAGAAGAAGACATGCATTGCAGAATGTAGCTTTGACCTTGGCTTCAGCAAAACCTCCTTCTGAGCATCTCCTCCTTTGTAAAAACAGTCAAAATATTGTACATTAATGTGTTCACAAAAAAAGTATAACTAGATTGTGCTCAAGAATGCTCTCAATATACTGACAGGAGAGAAAAAAACAATTGTTTTATGTCTACACAAAGTTCACTTTTAGGGTTAGATTATAGTGTTTTTAATTTTTATAAAAGCAAACTTTATTTAAAAAGGGATGTTTTCGTTTAATTACATGCGCTCAAAAAATGGTGTTTGCTGTTTGTTCAAGCTGCTTATTTAAAATGAGCTGAAATAACACAATTCTTAAGGGTTTTTTGGGACAACTTCATTATTTTATGTTCAATTTACTTGAATTTGTAAAATCAATTGTGTGGAGCCCAACATTTCTACTGTGTGTGTGTGTGTGTGTGTGTGTGTGTGTGTGTGTGTGTGTGTGTGTGTGTGTGTGTGTGTGTGTGTGTGTGTGTGTGTGTGTGTGTGTGTGCATTATTAGCATAGAGGGACTCAGGGACCTAAAAAGCTGTGTAGGTCCGTGTGTTAAGAGACTACTTAACAGGTTTAAACGTGATGGTGGTTAGATTGTTTTGTCTTTGATTTTTTTTTTCCTTACAAGCAACTAACCACTATGGTGTCATTAATATCATTTACTTGTAGTACATTTGAGATGGATGGAGTTTGCATGTTCTCCCTGCGTCCGCGTGCGTGGCTTTCCTCCGGGTGCTCCGGTTTCCCCCACAGTCTGAAGACATGCGCTATAGGTGAATTGGGTAGGCTAAAAATGTCCGTTGTGAATGAGTGTGTGTGTGTGTGTGTGTGTGTGTGTGTGTGTGTGTGTGGATGTTTCCCAGAGATTGGTCGCGGCTGGAAGGACATCCGCTGCGTAAAATCGTGCTGGATAAGTTGGCGGTTCATTCTGCTGTGGATTAACAAAGGGACTAAGCCGAAAAGAAAATTAATGATATCAGAGCTTTACAAAAAATGCTGATAATTTTAATAGTGTAGAATGTGGTAACATGCCATGGATGGATGGGTAAATAGCTAGACAGATTTTTCTCTACTTTTATTTATATAACATTTTATTTGGCGGAATATTTACACATTTTAACGTTTTATTTACTTATTTATTTCATGAGTGTGTCAGCAGGTGGCAGCAATACCTTGATTTGCAATCAATTTGTAATCATTCCGAGTATTAAATCTCACAGCAGCCTCAAGTCTGAAGTGGATGAAAGACGTTTGTATTCGTTGCGATTTTTCTGGTTTCTGAGAAGTTGTGTTTCATGATGAATATGAAAGCACGTTCGAATGCAAGCTGTTATGGAGTCGTCCTATGACTGAATGGAGCATCAGTGAATGATATATATATATATATATATATATATATATATATATATATATATATATATATATATATATATATATATATATATATATATATATATATATGCTATATATATATGTATAGATGGATGGATGGATGGATGGATGGATGGATGGATGGATGGATGGATGGATGGATGGATGGATGGATGGATGGATAGATAGATAGATAGATAGATAGATAGATAGATAGATAGATAGATAGATAGATAGGTAGATAGATAGATAGATAGATAGATAGATAGATAGATAGATAGATAGATAGATAGATAGATAGATAGATAGATAGATAGATAGATAGATAGATAGATAGATAGATAGATAGATAGATAGATAGGTAGGTAGGTAGGTAGATAGATACATAGATAGGTTTTTTTGTTTAACATGGATAGCTGTTCACAAACAGAACGCACACTCACACACACAAGTACATATATCCGTTTTTTGTAAAAAAAATAAAAATAAAAATAAATAAATAAAAACAAAAGGAAAAGGGGGACTCTACTTAAAGTAAAAAAGGGCAGGGGCTCTTCACTGATAAACTTTCGATGATTCTGCAAGGCTTTTCACAAATTTTCAAGCAGCACTTATATACTGCGTGTGTGCCCCATGTATGTATGTATGTATGTATGTGTGTGTGTGTGTGTGTGTGTGTGTGTGTGTGTGTGTGTGAGAGAGAGAGAGAGAGAGAGAGAGAGAGAGAGAGAGAGAGAGAGAGAGAGAGAGAGAGAGAGAGAGAGAGTGAGTGAGTGAGTGAGTGAGTGAGTGAGTGAGTGAGTGAGTGAGTGAGTGAGTGTGTTAAAATATATAGTCTGAACATTTTGAAAAAAAAAAAAACAAGAGATTATCATATTACAGATTATAGACAAATAAAAACAGATAAAAGATTAGATGGGATACATGATTAAATAGACAGATAAATGAAAAGGATAAAAAATGTGCAAAGCCAATAAGTGTTAAATTAATTTTCATAACAAATTTCCAGAGTAACACGCATGCAGTCAAATTTAGGCTAAAGTCTACGACTGTTTATTTGTTAATAATGTGTTTCATCTCTTCAGTTGTTTCCATACATTATGATGATGTTTCCATCATCTCCTCAGGTTTGTAGTGGTCATTAGTGGTAGTTAGAAGTGAGTTTTTTTTATAGCTTTTGAGCATTACACTGCATTCCTTTTAGTATCCATGGCAACCCTTTAAGCTTCGATTTTAATTATGCTTCAGTATGCAACCGATTAGAAACTCAAGCTCATGAAAAAAAGCTTTGCATTCCGAAGTTCAAGCTCGGTGAACTCTGACCTGCGAAATTATGCAGGAGACCAACTCACAGAAGATCAAAAACGTGAGCTCCGTACAGAAATTTGAAAGTGCAATCTAGTGTGAGCACAGATTAGGAAGATTGGCTGATTCCAATTTTTTAATTTTCAACATTCTGTACAAGCGACACGGTGGCTCATTGATTAACACTGTCACCTCAAAGCAAGGTCACTGGTTCGAGTCCCGGCTGGGTAATAGGTGAATTGAATAAATCTAAATTGGCCGTAGTGTATGTGTGTGAATGTGAGAGTGTATGGGTGTTTCCCAGTACTGGGTTGCAGCTGAAATAAGCTGTGTAAAACATATGCTGGATAAGTTAGCGGTTAATTCCATTGTGGCAAATAAAAAGCCAAAGGAAAATGAATTAATGAATAATCTGTACATTCTAAATGCCATCTGTGGGACTGTACTCAAAGGCTCAGAAATAATCCCACACAGGGGACTGCATTTCTCATAGGATTAAATGTTACCTGTTATGTATTGCTATGTTCTTTTAACGTTCAAAGCTGTCATTCATCTGACCATGATTTAGAGCCCACAACCATATCAGTATCTGCTCTTTTAACAGTCCCCTTCGCCCGTCTGCGCTCTATGGGTGACTGGGTGACTTTCGCATCCCAGGCTCCAAGGCTCTGGAACTCTCTCCCCTACATTGATACAATGTTTTACCAAAGAAGGTCCAAACCCTTGTCAATGGGACAGTAACATTTTATGGAACAGAATTGTACTTTAAGACAAAAAAAAAAAAAAAATTGTACCATTGCAGTTTGTACCTTTAAGGACATGATTTGTACCATGAGAAACCAAAAAGTACATTTGGTTTTTAAAACCTGCAGGTACAATATTATATCTTCATACAAATCTGATTCATGAAGTACCACTACAGTGACAAGACACTTTGTACCTTAACAGTGTCAAAGGTGTTCCTTCAAGAACTATTTAAAGGCATTCTGCTATATCCAAAATGGGTCAATTTATTTTCAGTAAATATAAAACATCAAATACATTTTAAAGTAAAGTAAAACAATGTTTTTTTTTTAAAGTTCTTTTTGTTTTTGTGTAAATGCACCTTTTCCATTTACGATATAGACTAAAAAATACTTTAACAAATCAAAAGATCTATTTCTCTGCAAAACATTTCACAACACTTTTCACAAAAATGTTACAGAAACATTCTGCTATGTACAATATAAAACTTTTTTTTTCCAGTTTTCACACAATACCTTTGTAATCACTTAAAAGCTCATTTAATTTACTTAATTTTAAAATAGAAATAGAATTATGCAAGTGTATTGTAATGAGAAATGCACAATTTTGGTTACCTTTACAATAAAATGTCTGCATGAACACTTTGTATATGCAGGACTTTTGCCAGCTCACGTGCGTAGCTGAAAGCAAACACCAAAAGGTGCGGATATCAATAATGAACCTGTATTTATCAGAAAATGCTTAACAAATGTTTATTAATAATGCCTTAAATGTTTAGTTCACAACACCTTTAGTTTTGTTTTACCAGTTGTCTTGTATTATAGAAGTTAATAATGAATGTTTATGAGTTTCTTTAAGCATGTATGCTTTTAAATGATGATTCATGTTTTCATATGGAAATTATTCATAAAATCACCTTGCCTTTACAGTAATATCTATTTTCATAGATATTGTAATAGAAGAGTTTGTTCAACACTTTTTTTAACCTTTTTGTGAGAGAGAACAGTTGTGTACAGAACATAATCATAAGAGGTCTTTTCTGTACCATATAAGGTACAACCTTACAAAACTGTTCCTCAAGGAACATTATTTGTACCACAGTGTACCTTTTTTTCTGAGAGTGTATGAAATTAGACATGCTGTATCTTTTAAATAGTTTAAATCATCCTTGAAAACTCACTACTTGACACTCGCCTATTCATGAGGCGTGCATTCTTGGTTTGCTTTATGTTTCAATATTTGAATGTTTTGAATATTTGAATTATTAATGTTGTTGTTATTATTATTATTATTATTATTATAATTAAACATTTTCAAGGGTGAGGCAGTGGCGCAGTAGGTAGTGCTGTCGCCTCACAGCAAGAAGGTCGCTGGTTCGAACCTCGACTCAGTTGGTGTTTCTGTGTGGAGTTTACATGTTCTCCCTGCCTTCGAGTGGGTTTGCTCTGGTTTCCCCCACAGTCATGCGGTACAGGTGAATTGGGTAGGCTAAATTGTCTGTAGTGTGTGTGGATGTTTCCCAGAGATGGGTTGCGGCTGGAAGGGCATCCGCTGCGTAAAAACTTGCTAGATAAGTTGGTGGTTCATTCCGCTGTGGCGACCCCGTATTAATAAAGGGACTAAGCCGACAAGAAAATGAATGAATGAACATTTTCAAGTCTTTTAATAGTTTTTACTAATCTTTTAGTACTTTTACTATGTGTGCACAATGATGGCATTTAATCTGTAAACACAATATTTTGTTCTTGTAGCTTACATGTTCATGTCACAAAGTTTCATAAACATGGATGTTCATAATTGGGCCTCAGTTAAAGACACTTTGACTTGAAATACCTTCTTTTTGGTATTTAGGAGTTGGTGTGGACATTCAGAACCATGTAGTGACATTTTGTTTTTATGTTTGTAAATTAAAGTCAGAATGTAGAATAAGTCCAATAAATTCTTTGAATTTTGAGTAGAATCAGTAAATACACTTTTTAAGTAGAATCTTTATTGAGTTTGCTGTAAAAAATTACATGAAAATTCTTGTAAAGAAGTATGAGACTTACAATCTTGATTCTGGTTCTTGATATCTTTTAATTTTACCATTCAAAAGTGCAAGATTAGGATTTGTTTGTTTGGTTCTTAATTTTGTTAAAGAAAAACTACAACAAGGCTGGGGTTGCCACAGCGGAATGAACTGCCAACTTATCCAGCATATGTTTTACGCAGCGGATGCCCTTCAAGCCGCAACCCAAAGCTGGGAAATACCAATACACACTTATTCACACACAAACCCATCATGAAACACTAATCTGTGCAAAATGTAAAATAAAGCATAAAACAAGAGAAAATGGTGACATACAAAACATAAATGACCTACAAAAAGACACAGAAATAGATGTAAAGAGAGAGACAAAAACTTACAAATCTTCAGAAATTAAACAACATCATTAGTCTTTATAGTGTTTTAGAAAAAAAAAAATACTGGATCCCACATTTGATCAAATTTCACAGAGTTCCCAGAGGTGGTATATCTAATTTTTTCTAAATGTAAAGTGGAGGTGAGTCAGAGAAGCCAGTTAGAAAAAAAGAGGCCTAACATTTTTTTTTTTCCAGAAACAAAGGATAACTTTTTTTAGCTATGATCATGCCATATTAAACAGGTCACTATACATTTCGGTTGAGAGTCTAAAGTAAATCTTACCAGCCAAAAATTGCTATCATTGGGTCAGAAAACACAAATGTAAACTTTAGCAAAGAACTGAAAAATTTCAAACCAAAAATTCTGAATTTGAACACAAGACCAAAAAATATGTTATAGAATATGGAATATTCACTATCATTATGTCTCTAACATTCTAACATTAATGTCTAACATTCTTCAATATTTCTACCTTTTTGTTCAAGATAATGAAAGAAAATCAAGCACCTTTGAATTAAGTGGAGAAAGAGTAAATAATGACAGAATTTGCATCCACATATAAGAATACTTACTAACGTAATACATATATATATATATATATATATATATATATATATATATATATATATATATATATATATATATGTATATATATATATATATATATATATATATATATATATATATATATATATAATTATTATAATAATAATAATAATAATTATTATTATTATTCCATAGGAATATATGTCTGATGAGACTGAAGGAGTGAACTAAAATTCTCATTACCACGCGCATGTCCGTGAAACTTATGAATATTCATATCCGCCCACTGACACCGAAAATCTCAGAAACCAAAAACTCGTAACACCTTCATGAATAAACCCAACAGGCGGAGTCCAAACAAGTCACAAGCCTGTGACAAGTTCATGTCCTGCATTTAAACTTTTTTATCGCAACAGTTTTTATATTTTGTGACACCCGATCATCGACGGAGAGCTAGATCATACAGCCTAAAAATAAAACTAACCACACAATTACACCATCTGCTTCTGTATTCAGATAGTTTGCTGAGACTGTGATATGGTGAAAGTGTCAGAGAGCGGGTGAATGACTGCTCAGCTGCAGAGGAATGAATATCTACTCAAGTTTCTCGCACTGCGTGTTTAGAAGCGTCAAGTGTTGCGACAGGCGTCACACTAGCAGCCGTGCACAGATTCACATACACTGACCGACCGACTGACAGACAC